>NC_142792.1:3721250-3873333 GCF_988280905.1 Pimephales promelas | reverse complement strand
AAAGCAGTTATCCGTTTCAAATGGGTTTTCTGCATTAGAGAACAATCAAAGAAAGTGAAAGAGGAAAAGGAAACAGGCTTTGCGTTATTTTCATCTCCATCTGCTGTATAAGAAGAGGCAGAAATCTGTATAACTTTGGTTTGACTGACAAAAAAAAAACAAAAACGTTTAACTTTAAAGCAACAACCGCTTTTCCTCGATGACATCAGCAACGTCCGAATGAAAGCGGGCGATCGCTTCTCGTTTCACCTCAAATAACTGGTTGCTACTTACGGTCTAACCACAAACCTTCCCATGATCCAACACTAGGTGTGTCTGTATAGCCATGAATTATACAATGAGTCTGAATCAATGGAGCAACTTCCTGTCATGGCTCTGTTATTTGCTTTTACAATATAACCAAGCCACATCATTTCATATCGACTTGAAATCATGACTTTTTTGGCTTCACTAGATATCTTAAAGTTTGGTTATTATATTTTCGGTTTCGGCTCTGAAGAAACTGACGGATATAAGACATGACACGCTGGACAGTCACAATGAACAGTAAATTTCACTAGTAAAAAACGATGACAAGATGGCTTACGCAAATAATAATAAGAGGAATACAAAAGTAAATAAAAAAAAAAAAAACTTTTTTTTTTTCTGCACTTCCACATAGTTATTTTGGTCATGATCCATTTATAGCTGCTCTCTGGACCTCATGACGAGGCCAGAGCGATCAAATTACATCTTTATCTTTGTACAGGGCTGAAGGAGACAATCCCAGAGGTTATTCGAAGGTAGTTAGTGAAAAAAAAAACAAAAAAAACAAACAAATTCTCTTTGTACTAGTTAAAGTCACAGAAGACTGACCAAAGAGTCTGGCGGCTTCTGTCTAAGCTATTGGCCGTTGATAGTGTTGGCTTTGGTTTCTAGCTGTTGCCTGTGACTCTTTGCAGGTAGACAAAGCTTTAGAACAAGGAGGTAAAGAGACTAGAAGAATATGCAGAAACGCATCTTTTTCTTGCGTGTTTTTCCTCTCAGCGGTCGAGTTGCACCTGAATCACATTTCACGAGCTAGTGAGACTCGAGACCTACTTTTTTTTTGTGTACTTGTTTTTGGACGGCTGCAACAGTCTTGATACCACGGTTGTGTTGTTGACGTGACTTTAGGAAATGCCATTTACAGTTGGTGGTGCCGCAAACATGACTTGGAACGAACATAAGCTTAGTCGCAGGAGGAACAAAATGACAACAATGGAAAAAACAAAAAAACAACAACTTTTTTTCTTTCGTTTTCTTTTTAACATTTTGTCGACATACAGGCAGTGACACTAATTTTTGATACTACTCATGTGCAAAAAATAACAGAGCAACAACTTGAATTGAACCAGCAATTGCATCTAACACCGACGACTACTGTGGCTTGGATATTCACAAACTTAAAACTTCTTCTTTTTTTTTTTGGCAGTATATGTGGCCGTTGGCTTTCTACAGAACGGACTCGCTCCCGTTTCGCTTCTGTCTTTTTCGGTCCATGAGCCTCGTGTTTGTTGTGTGAGGTGGCCAAGCTGATTCAAATGAAGTCTTGTCCTTTTATGTTTGTTTTTAAAAAGCAGACGTCTCGTGTCTGTCCATCTGTGGTCCCAAAAGATCCGCGGTATAGATTTTCTTCGGGCCAGTCTCCAGATGCATGCTAAATAAATACTCCCGCCTGCTGCGTCCAGTCTTTTTGCTTTTGCGGTGGTTGTGTGTTAGTTGAGGGGCGGGGCCTGAAAGGGGCAGAACCACTGCAGAGGGGTGGGGCAAAATAGTCATTCCAGGTCCTCCGATAGGTTGCCCTCCTCAAGCTCCCGGTCATCATCCAGCTCAGGACTGTGATTGGCTGTGGTCACCAATGACATCGGACAGTCCTCGTCGTCCATGTTCAGTGGCTCCTCCTTGACGTGTATTGGATGCCTGCGTGAAAGACAGATGATCAAAATTATTTTAACAAAACTACAGTAAAAAAAGTAATACTATTATTACAATATTTTAAAAAGTCATTTATTCCTGTGATGCTGTCATTACTTCAGTCTTTAGTGTGACATGATTATTCACAAATCATCATAAAATATGCTGATTTAGTGCTTTTGATGAATCGTCAGATGAAAAGAATATGTATATATTTTGTAACATAAAAGTCTTTACAGTCACTAAACGTTCTTACAGATCCCAAACTTTAGAACAGTAGTCCATATAATAATAATAATGTCCATTGAAGAGATTTATTTTGCGATAATGATCATCTAACTGCACACAATTACTTACTACATCGATAAAGAAATGTACATTACATACACTCTAAAAAATGTTGGGTTGTTTTAAGCCAATTTTGGGTCAAATATGAAAAAAAATCAAACATTGGGTTAAAAATGTAATTATAAAATTTGACCATGTCCATATTTGACCCAAAATTGGGTTAAAACAACCCAGCATTTTTTAGAGTGTATGATTAGAGTTCGAATGACTTAGTTACACGAGAAGGAAAGAGACAACTTGCACAGCTACATAGAAAATTGGTTCTGTGACTGACCAATCACACTCGAGTATTCCAGGAAGCTGTCAAAGTAAGCTCTCCTAAAGCATTGCCAACAGAAATGCAACTCTAATTACAAAACTGTAATGAAATAAACGTGTAAACTCATCACCAACACAAAAAAGTAGGCCCGCATTCAACATGGCATTGGAGACAAACTTAACTCAAGATGTCTGTGTTTTCAAAGTTGCAAAAAAAGCGTTAACAGCAATTAAACCCCCGATTAATGAAGCGCGTGTGGAAACGCGGAAGCGTTGACAGTAAAATATGCTCGCCGCTGAGAAGTTTACTGATGGCACCTGCTATTTAAAAGGGAAAAAAGAAGTAGCAGCAGCCCCATTATAAATAATGGAGAATTTCTCATCCTCTCGCCCCTGGAGCAAGGGGGGTTTGTTGGGTGGGTGGGATAGAGTGGAGCTTTTTTTTTTTTTTTTTATCTTGTTAATAGAAAGTGCAGGCCTTCGTTAATATGCAGGGGCCGTGGTGGCACTTCTCGAGTGAGGAGACAACCTGCAGCTAGACTCCACCATTAATCAACTTCAGACTGCCAGTTGCCTCGGACACCATGATCCATGTTTTTAACTCCAAATGGATGAATATCTTTACCGACTGTCAATAAGTGTAGGGAGGAGGGTAAAAAAAAACACAAAAAGACACGAAGCGGTTTGGCGAGGAGCGGCGAGATGCCGAAGAGAGGGTGGAAGTTAGGTTACTAACAAGAATAATAACTCTGTCATACACAAACAAGGCTTAACATGATCTCGGGCACTTGGCAGGGAGAGAGGTTTGTGCTACCATGATAAATCTGACAAAACCTAATTATTTCTGACACGTCGGATGCATCAGGAAATCCCGACGGACTGGAGAGAGAGAGAGAGAGAGAGAGAGAGAGAGAGAGAGGAATCCTTATCAACTAGTCTCTGTATTAGGCCGTGTCTGGCTGCTCTCTCCTGGGTCGCGCTCATCAATGGCACGGGGAACTTTGAATATGAAAAGAATTTTAAAAGGTACAGATTACTTTAATATTTATAGCAAAATAGATTAATATTCAGATGTGGAAGCGGCAGGATGTTTCTGTCTCCTGTACTCGGCTACGTGAGCTGGAGAGAAATGGGGCGACTCTGTCGGACCACCACAGTGATATATTTCACACCCTCAAGAAATACCTGCGAATTAAAAACTTCTCCCTCCTTTATTAAAGCAATTAATTCAAGCACAATAGTGTCTGCTTGTCACACGGTGTAATCTTGGGTAGATACAGCACCATCGGCCTTTAATATAGTTCTTTTTCGTTTGGCTACTTTAACAGTTTTATATGATTTTAATGATTTGATGGAATTCATAAACATCTAGTCAACAACGTCTTTTATAGCACCATTTTGATCCAGTCGCTGGTTATTACTAAAGTTCTTTCACATATTTTTGATCTCCGCTGTATTTATCGTACAGTAAAAAACTGATATCCACTTGAGGAAATAATGCAGCAACAAATGGCAAAGATTTAGTCTTCAAACTATGGCATTTTGGGTGGGAATATCCCACCATGCCTTGCTCTCATTGGTATATCTGCCATTTTGTTATCAATTTCATTCGGTTTTTTTTATCATTTAACAGGCATTACAGCCATTAAATGAATCTAAAATGTTAACATATTTTGTCATCATAGTTTTACTGTGTGAAATCTTTGATTCCTGTCATTTCTCTGCCATCATAGTCAATAATAATAAAGCTACAATGTTAAGAAATTGGTCTATTTGGGACCAGCAAAATGGGTAATGTTTATTTATCGTTCAATAACAAACTGAAACATACTTATATTTACACAAATGATCAAGCTTTGGTCTTCAAAAAGTGTTGATTTAGGCAAGAATATCCCATCATGCCATGTTTTTTTAATGTTATAATTTGGCATTTAAAACATTGAATAATTGTACTGCTCTTACAGCCATAATAATGAAGCTGTAAAATGTTTGATGGGCCAACAAAAGACACCGTTGACCGTCAGCGCTCACCTAATGTCCCGCTGGCCACATTTATCGTACAATAACAAACAGATACACTTAAAGATATTACGGCGAGACAAATGATCCCGGTCGGTCCGACGTTCCACTGGCCATTAAGCTCGACACAGGCCTTTACTCCTAATGTGGAGAAGCATGGCTTACAGCTTTCATTTGCATTAATTATAAATCAGCAGCATGCTGGTGAGGTTGGAGGAGGAAGAGAGAAATGATTAGTCCTCGTCGTCCCTTCTCCACTGTATTAAGATGTCAGGATGAGACATTTAGTGTTTAATGAGAGAAAATCTGGAGCCGGAGTCTAACACAGCACTCAAGGAAGACACTTCCCTAAACCAAAGTGATCAGACTAATACGGCAAACACTATTTTCAAGTGTGTTTGTGCGAACGTTAAATACGTTTTAATACCTGGTTCTCTGGAATGCTTGATTTTGATTGGTCAGTCATAGCAAATAGTGATTAAATATGTATGTTCTGAATGATGACTGCAAAAATGACTGGACATCATCCCTTAAAAACAAGGGCAAATGAGCAGTTTGCAACCCATTTTACTTCCAAAAAAACAGGACCTGATTTTATCCATCGAGAATTCACTGAATATAATCATTTTACATTGAAGAGACTGTATTTTGCTTATATAAAAGCAAGCTTAAATCGTTCTCCTCTAAAGAGATATGGCCAAAAATCATATATGTGTACATGCGTGGTTATCTGATGCCATTAATGCAACATGTTCAGAGAAAGGTTAGTCTAATTGTTCTGTTTCTCAGGAGACAAAATGTGAATGTGTTGTCCTCTTTAGCTTCTTCATTATTAAATGCAGCCACTCGCAAAACATACTTCTTCCATTTTGTTCATGTACAGGTCATGTAAGAGAGATTTCACCTTTTTTGAGCATTTATGTCTGAACGCTTCAGCCAGAAAGAGAGAAAATGCGAAAGACGGAGAGGCAGAAGGAGCGAAAGAGAGAGAGAGAGAGAGGGGTCTAAAAACACCAGACTTAACTGTCCATTATTAAAAGTTAAATAACCTGAGGGAGTGAATACACAGGGATTCGGTCTGGATCTCAGATTTGGCACACTTCACACTACTGTCCCACTTTTGAATCAAACACACTCCCATTAACACACATTTCTGGAGCGTGCGGTGTGTTTTTTTTTTTAGCTAATAGTGTCTTTGGGTTACTGAAAGCGCATGAAACTAAAGCGCGAGTCTGACTGCGTACGACACACTTCCCGCTGCCCTTGTGCGACTATCTTTGGCTCGGTAAACACAGCCATCCAGCATGAGTGACATCACTGATTAGGGCGAGCACATGTTCTATATCACCATTCCTCTGACCGGCACCGCATTAATCTTTCATCAGCCTGTGCTCTCTCTCTCTCTCTCTCTCTGAGTCTGAGCCATTAAAAAAGATGGAAAGGCAAAGATTTTAAAGTAATTAATGATATAGTTAGCTTCTAAATATTAATAGGAACAGTCTTGCATAAAATATAACATCTAAACCTCTGCGATGTGGACAGTGGGGTAATTACAAGGGAATCTATAATTATGGCAGCCTTTCACTTCTTACCTATTTATAGGTAAGAGCTGTAATCCAAGAACCAAATGTACACTTAACCTCAGGTCTAGATGACTTTGTGTGTTTCTTTTTTGTTGAGCATATGCATTTTAAATGTAATTTAGGAACCTTGCAAATATACATACCACTGCAAGTTCAGTGCTAAAACTCCTGATCTGAAAGAACAAAATATTTAAATGTTTTATTATAAATAATAAGTTTACTTTGATCATAATTAACCAAATTTTTTACATCGTTTTTCTTTTCAGCTGGTGTAATTGATTGAATTGATTAAAAAAAAAAACAAGCAATATAAGCCAAAAAGTATACTTTTCAAGATCCAAGCAAATTTTGTTGGATAAAATCAAGCCCTGCCCATTACATCCCACTGAGATGTGTGTAAATGCACGGGTAAACTTACAGTTGGGTCTGCGGGGAGTATCCGGGACTGCTGTGTCCGTTAGTGTCCAGGTGATCTAGTGTGCCGTTGAGATCTTCGTGCGTGGCGCCCTGCAATAGGCCGGTCGGGCTGCCGCTCATCAGTCCATGAGGACTCGCCCCCATCATACCTGACGCGCTATTCATCAAGCCTGGATTACCCAGCAACGGCAAAGAGGTCTCCGCCAACGCAGCCTGTGAGAGAAAGAGAGAGAGAGAGAGGGAATAGTTACACTCAAGCATTTTCATCAGGCGGCATGTCAAGATTATCTCCCCTTTTTTATTGAGTTACTTCCGAATTATTGCTGAAGAATCGGTCTCACCATATGATAAAAACAGAAGAGAACTGCCAGGAAAAAAACAAACAAAACAACGGGAGAGTTTTCAAGTTGGAAAAACAATCTCTTCACCTTACAAGACAGGCCTCAAATGAACAGCGAATAAAGAAAGCACAAGCATCCACATAATAATGAAACCATCCAAAACTTTACCTCAAAACAGTTAAAGAAAAAAAAAAAAAAGACTCCTGACATTTTTGCCTCCTGCACATTAAAGTTAGATACAGTAATTAAATTTTAAAGTTTTTGCCACGAGCAGCTCGCTGGCCGACACTGCGAAGCCAAATCATTTATGACAGTTTGGATAAATATTAATGATTATGCCCTCGCATTTGCACAGGCTGCTATCAATCTGAAGGTACCTGCCTCTACCACACGGTGTCCTTCTAGACTCTCACTGCCAGTGCCAACCTCACACACACACACACACACACACACACACACACGTTACCTGTAAGCTGGCATTGAGAGCCGCACCATAACCCAGACTGGATGGCAAGTTCTTGACCAGCGTTGGGCTCCTGAACACAACAACGCTTACAATTAATCGGACTGTAACAACATCTGAAAGACATTTATGCTGTGTGTGTGTGTGTGTGTACCCTGTTATCTTCTGAGATCTACGTTTCTGATATTCCATTTCATCCACGGTCCACACGGCACCCTTCACGTTCTCCACCCGGACAAAACACTTGTGCAGACTGAGGTTGTGTCGCACTGCGTTCTGTTAAACACACAAATATGGAATTAAAGTCGGGCATATTTAATATATATTAATGTATTTAAAGCTTTCTGTTGTCATAACCAAGGCCACATATGTGGAGAAAATATGAACCACTAATATCACAGCCACATTTTCACTATCCTAAAATAAAATGTTTTTGTTGAAACACGTTATGGCAGATTAAACTAAATATGGGATAAAGGAAACTAAATTATGGGACATTTTTCAGCAGTATTTCTTACAAATAATTAAGAACACAAAAATACATTTATTCGTTTTTTTTTTTTTTTCAAAAATGACACAAACACTGTTTCATAATCATGAAGCGTTGTAAAAATCATAATAAAATAAAGAAATACGGCAAGTCTCGTATAATGTCGCCATAATATAATCTAATTAAAACACGCAGCAAAAAAGCCAAATAATAACCTTTGCTCATATTACATTTTTTTTTCATGTTTTATTTGAGGGGTGGGTGTTTTTTTGCTCTAAGAAAAGGGAGAGAGAGGAATAGAAAGAAAAAAAAAAAACCCTCATAAGCAGATCTCGCATCTGACCTGAAAATCCCAGGATTTGATTGATCTTAATGCCCATGGCTCTGAATATGATAATTTTAATATTAATGAGCAAATGAGCAGTTTTATTATGCATGCTATATAGTTATAACTAATAAGCTGGCGGGGCTGAGAGCTCGATCCCCAAGCTGAGCTGATGAGACCAAGCACAGATATTAAATCACCTTTCATTCCTTTTTAAAAATTCTCTCTGTTAATCAAATGACAAGCCCGTCACGAGCCGGCCCTGCCTGGGCCCTTACAAAAGAGCAGGGAGGATCCGAATGGAAATTCCTGCTCCGCTATTGTAGAAGGAGGGACCCGAATATGCCGAAAGCCCCTGCTTTGCCTCTTTGTTCCAGTCGGGACTAGATTAAAATATTTCGGTTGATAAGGACAGAGGGAACAGGGATGAATTTGCGGCCATGAAATGCCTAAAAACGCTCATTCAAGCGTCTCCGAACAGGCGCTCTGCCAGTAAATGAGTCGTGGCCCAGCATGCATCTGTACGGGGAGCTATTGCACACCCTTGTGGAGCTGTAATCATACACCAGCATCATTAGCAATCCAAATCCAAATTAATTCACTTTGCTAAATCTAGTGCTGGGAAATGCCTGGCATGCTGATGAGAGACGGAAAAAGAAAACGGACGCGTACTGTATCTTATCGACACGCACTGCTACCCTGTCTAAAAATAGAGGATGGCTTTTATCGTATCCCCCTTTTCTTTTTATCCCCGCCTGACAATGTATTTGTTGGGACAGAGATACAAATGAGGCCTTTTGTCCTGGGAAATAAAGTGTGTTTTCTGGATGACAGAGGCATTAGCGCTTTAGAGCCAGCCAGGTCTTAACCTCTCTCTCTCCATTTGTCTCGTTCTCCTCGGCTTTTTGTCTGGCCGCGTGAGTTATAGAGTGTCATCAACAACAACAAGAAAAGGGATGTAGTGGTGTGCGTCTACAAGGCAAACAGCCATCCTTCAGCGTAATTAACCAATAATATGCAGGGTGGGGAAGGAGGAAAAAATGAAAAGGAGACACTGAGAAAGCAGTAATACGCCACCACGGCTAACAAAAGGTGCTGATGATTGAGTGGCTGGTTAGTAATTAGCGCGTCAGAGCACACACCTCCCCGTCAAGACTAGGCTATTAATTGCACCAAATTAGAAAATGATATCAGAGGCTGAATTATTCTTTCACTTGTCACAGAGTGAGCGGGCGAGATAAAAGAGAGAATTGGCCCTTTTCAGGAGGCAGGTTAAAAAGAGGCGCAATCGCTGCTAACCGTAACACGTTACCTTCCAGGTGGCGGCGTTGCGTCTGAAGTAGGCGAAGGTGCGCGTGAACCAGCTGTAGATTTCGTTGAGCGTTAGCTGCATGTCACCTGACTCCATGATAGCCTGCGATGAGATGCCATTAAGCGGCGCGTTAGCGACTGGAGAGCGTCAAGGCTCTCTCACCCAGACTTAATTCAAGCAGCAATTAATTACAATCTAATCAGGCTAAAGCTAATTTATTTCCCCACTCACCTGCCTGATGAGGGTTGCATAAGTAAACGGTGGCCTGACGTCAGCGTTCTTGTAAAACTCGTAGTTTGGGGCGATCTCTGCGGAGAGAAAAAGAAATAAAGAGAGCGTAAGAAGCAGCAGATAAATAAAAAAATAAACCACCACCTGGGATAATTGCTAAACGCGCCTCCGCCAGGAATTCATTCAGGATTTTATCAAATTAAAACGGCAGAGGCGGAAGGAGTTGGGGGGGGGGGGGGGGGGGGCACCTCAAATCAGCATTTTACATGTCCAACTAAATACATTTTTAATTAATCTCTCTCTGGAGAAATCTTAAACACTAAAACGCTCATGAAATTAGAGCCCACGTCGATATTTTGTATGTGTTTGAATAATTCATGCCTTCCCGCTGTTCCGAACACTTGCGCAAGACCAGTAAATATAAACATCAAACAAGATGATGTTTTTACATGCATCGCCTTCTTGAATATTGCATTATTTTATATTTGCCTGTAATTAAAATTCATTGAATATTGATGATTTGATATCAGCTCACCGGAACAAGCACGCTTCTACAAACCTGAGGACAAGGGCATGGAGTATTTGTCGGTGTGGCGTCTGCGCATGGCGCCCATGCTGGGCACGTTGGCTGGACTGAGAACGTTGGGCACCTGGGGCATCTGGGAAAGGGGCGTGACTGGAGCGGTGGGCGTGGTCGGTGTCTGAGGTAAGTTGGGGGGTGAGACAGATGGGAGGTTCTTTGACATTGTGACGCTGGAAACGAGATTCAGCTGTAGAAGAGAGAGAGAGAGAGAGAGAGAGAGAGCACGTTTTAAACGAGTGCTGGCTCATTCCTACAGCTGTGTTTCCCCTAATAAGCATAGGAGGAAGCAGCCAATCTGCACTAATTACAGGATGAAATCGTATCATAAGAATTCTAATTAGAGCACGCTGTTAAAGATTATCTAATGATCAGGCTGTGAGTTATCCCGGCCCATCTCCATCCCATAAGAGCTCCCTGCACGGTAAGGAGATCACCTGGCTTTCTGCCATAGCCTGGTACCTCGCTAGTGATCCGTCTCGCTTTCTTCCTGTCGTACCAAACCAAACACAGTGGCAGGTTTTTAATCGATACGCACTTTTTGTGTCCCGACTTCACCCGAGTGGAAAATTCCACCCTGACCTTTAGTCTCTTCCTTTGAATGGTAATGACATCATTACATATTCAAACCAAATGGCCTTAATTGCGAATTGGCAGGCGGAATTCCGGTGCTTTTGGAATTGAAAACGAACATCAACAATCGCTTGTGGCACGTGACAATGAAATGTCAAGCTGGCTATTCTCAGGCGACCGTGTGGCTGCTCTATAGACAATTACAGCTCCACTTATAATGATAATGAGATAATGCCAACACAGAGAGTGGCACGCGCTTTACCACTGTGAGAAATCAATGACTCCTCTAGGGGAATGTTGTATTCTGGCTAACGACTGGAACTAAGACCTTGAAAGGAAATTAATGACAGAGACGTGATGTCTTAGCAAAAGGGTAAACGGTTATGTTTTTGACATCACAACATCACATGCTGAGTCAATACTTGTATCTTAAAGTCAATATGAAATTAAAAAGGACATTTACTGTGTATTGCAGTGCACAATATTAAAAAAATAATAATTAATGAGTGAATAAATAATACGTAAATAAATACTGTGATTTCCCCACATTGAATATAGACCTTATGTAGCCCCGCCCCTTTTCAGCGTTGCGCTCGTTGTCTTTTGACTTCCGGTCTGTATTTCCACAGCGATCTTGCATAGGTATGAATGAACTGCTCGTAAAAAAATTCGACATTTGTTAAGACATCTGCTTTACAATGCTTATTTTCTGGTGCATAAGGTCTATACAAATTACGTTTTTAAATTCACCACAGATGAATGAAATACAAAAAAAGCAACACTACAGTTAGCAATTATTGTGTGCATTATCGCTTTCTAATATGAGACACAAATATTGCCATTTGTACATTTGTACCCAGCTTTGTACCCAAACACAGTTTGGCAGTTTCGTCAGGGCCAGGGTCACGGCACCAGATTTAAGGATTGTCCTTCTAAATGTCTTTCTCACCACTGCATCAGCCCGTAATTACACAGTACTCATCTAAAAAGGTTTTGATACACTGTCAAACACTGCTAAAAAGCACTTGATAATAAATCCTATCAGTAGTGAGTGAGTGAGTGAGTGAGTGAGCGAGCGAGCGAGCGAGCGGGGAAACAGATAGAGTGTGCTGCATGTATATTTAAAATGTTAAGACAAGATTTTCCTTCCTTCTCCTCACCTGGTTATGGCAACAAGCGTAACATGTTTGCAGGCATACAATCCGGTGTTTGCAAAATGGAATTTATTAAAGCTTAACTGAGCAGGAGTGAATGAGACATAGGGATCAGCCCCTTACTACTGCTGCTCATCTGAATATATATTCAAGGTTGGCTGAGAGGAAGGGAAGGGGTTGGGAAAAAAAGAGAGCCCCTCATTATTCAGGACTAGCAGCCTTGGTAACTTTGATTTTCAGCCATCCATGGCATGGCCAAAAGGTAACATTTAATGAAGTGCCATTCAGAGTTTAAATGGGGTCGTATAGCAGTATACCCCGCACCCTGTGTTGGGCTACTGATAGCTGTTGAGGGTTTGTCTGTGCTAATAAATTCTCACTATTAATATTTATCAAATGTGTGGGATGGTTCTCTGATGGCCCTGTGCGTACGAGGGTGTGAAAGTACCGCCATTTAATCTCTAACATCCCCTTTTTTGCGGCGAGGATACACGTGTTCTCTTTTGTACCTGTGAAACTGATAACGCGGAGCCCAACACTTGCACTAAAAGACAAAAAGGAGCATGCCGGAAAAAATCACAGACCCTCGCTGATTATTTAAGAACCCGCCATTAATTGCTCATCATCAAATGCAATTAGCGGCCCTTTCATGTGCGGTTTATGTAATGTAATACTTCATTAATATTATTCATTCGTATGCGATTGTGGATTATAGGCTGAACGTTTTTTATTAGAGTCGATTTCACCGTGCTGCTTGAGTTCTGAGAATGGAAAGGAGAAAAAAAACTTGAATAATAAATCGACAGAGGTGAGCAGTCGATTCCTGATGGATTTACAGGATAATTATTCTGTCTTGTGATTATCTGCTTTATACGGTGGGAGGTGATGAGTAAAAAATTATACTGGTGAAATTAGCTACTTGCTAAGCGGCAGAAACACATTAACAATGTTTTCCCTTGCAAAATATTGAATATCTAATAAATAATTCTGATAAATAATATTTATCAAAGCCTACTCTCTTTTGTAAACACTTTCACTTCCAGCACAACACTCTGTATTTTTTTCTTTACGGGGATCCAGACAGATGGGCCATTTTCAAATATTGCTCCATTTTTTTTCTTCAAATACACCGCAATATCTCTGAATGTTTACAGATTACTGGTTATTTCTATACAGGTCATCTTATCTATCATTTCAAACTGTTTGTTTTCTAAAACAAAGCATCTTCCCCCTACTTTAAGTGTGCCTGCGGTCGCGGTGCTAAATAGCTTTTACCCGCCAATAGGTTGTTTGCCGTGCCAAGCCATCAAAGTGTAATGGCTCTGCGTTTTTGGTTGAGATCGGGTGTATGATTTAATGCTCTCTCCTTCCTGATAGGGTCCCAAGAAAGCAGGCATTACAAATCCCATTCTCCTCTCATCCTCCAGCCGTGTTTAGAGAGCTCATTTACCATCCGAGTCCTGTTTACTGTACGCGTACCAATATGCACTCACCGGTTTTGGTGATGGTTTGGGCTCTGAAGGCCTCATGTGCAAGTGTGCCATCATCGCCTGAAGACGCTCACGTTCTTTAGAAAGCTGTTAGTGGAAAGAGGGAGGAAGAAAAAAAAAAAAGAAAACAGACCAGTTTTAGAAATGAGTGATTTTCCCCAGACTACCACAGTAATACATCTTGTTATCGAGCTTGTCTGCTTGTAATAAATCCTGCATGAGGCCGAACAGGCTTCCTTAAAGGAGTAGTTCACTTTTAAAAAAACTTTTGCTGATAATTTACTCACCCCCATGTCATCCAAGATGTCCATGTCTTTCTTTCTTCAGTCGAAAAGAAATTAAGGGTTTTGGTGAAAACATTCCAGGATTTTCTCCATATAATGGACTTCAGTGGGAACCAAATGGCTCAAGGTCCAAAAGACAGTTACAGTACAACCTGCAAACTGTTCAAAGGGCTTTAAATGATTCCAGACGATGAATAAGGGTCTTATCAAGCGAAATGATTGCTCATTTAAAAAAATAGTGTATAAGCTCAAATGCTCGCCTTGCACTGTTATGTGATGCGCGTTCGTCACTCTCTTGTTCGAACTTCGAACAAAATGAACAAATCTTTTTCCGAGTCAATTCGAACAGGAGAGTCACGAACGCGCATCATAGAACAGAGCAAGCGGAGCATTTGAGCTTATAAAACATAACTTTGTCCTTTTTTTTATTAAATGAGCGATCGTTTCGCTTGATAAGACCCTTATTCATCGTCTGGAATCGTTTAAAGCCCTTTGAACAGTTTGCAGTTTGCACTGAAAGTGTCTTTTGGACCTTGAACCGTTTGGTTCCCATTGAAGTCCATTATATAGAGGAAAATCCTGGACTGTTTTCATCAAAAACCTTGATTTCTTTTCGACTGAAGAAAGAAAGACATGGACATCTTGGATGACATGGGGGTGAGTAAATTATTAGCAAACGATTTTTTTAAAAAGTGAACAACTCCTTTAAGCTTGCCTCAAAGAAACAGATTTGAGGAGAGAAAACATCACATATCTTGTCCGAAGCATCAACTGTTTTAGAGCAATTTCACTTAGAAAACTGTAATATTAGAAATACTCGTCCTTTTTATGTACCTATATTGACTATTTCTTAAGAGCATTTTTTTATCTTGTTGACTGTTAATGTTTGAAACATTAGTATGTGCAGAAATACCAAAGATGAATAAATGCGTAAAAGTATACATTTATGTAAAAAAAAAAACATTATTATATATATTCAGTTTTGTTGCAAAGTGTTATGCTTTAATGTTTGATTTTAAAGCCATTTTTGTTACTTTAAGATGATAAAAATAGTTTTGTACTGTGTTGGACACCTGAAGCAAAACCAGTTGAGAACCACTGAGAGCGAGAGAGAGAGAGAGAGAGAGAGAGAGAGGCGTATTAAAGCAAAGATAAGAGAACCATTCCTCGTGGTGCGGCGATGGAGAGCTGAAGGTGGTGCTCGGAGGTCACAGAAAACAAATAGCACTTCATCTTTTTGTCAATAGCAGAATTTAGGTCAGCAAAGCTCTGACAGTAACAAGATACTCAGGCCATAAATTAGAGGGTCCTGTTGGTCGACTCAAAGTCCTGTGGACACTGTTAGGGCTGGACTGGATCTAGCAGCTGCCGAGAGGTGAAGGGGTCCCGCAAACAGAGTGCCAGCCGGTCCCGCCTCCCTGCCTCCTCCCGGGTCCAGTTAGTGCCCCGGCGATCCGTTATCATCAATCTAACTCACGGAGAGTGACAGGGACCGGCCCGCACAGCGCACCGCCTTGAACTCCGCCAGCGAGCCGGGATCCGAGCTCTGAACCGGGCCTCATTACCACTGACGGAGGACCGGAAAAAAGCCCAGAAGGACAGAAAACAGCAGCGCTGGTGTAATTGGTCACAGTGTAAGCACGCCGGCTTTGTGGTATCAGCGAACACGAGAACAAGTCAAGGGAGAAATCGTGATGTCCGTCTGTTATTTTACATATAAACAAGAATTATTCATCGTTCTGTTTCAAGAGCCCAACAAATAAATAGGGAGGGTTTCGCCGAGCGTAAAAACCTTTAAAGGTTGAGGGGAACGCTTGGCTTGCATTCAGATGGGCATCACAGAGGCTTAGAGGGGCCACACTACAAAGGCGAGTAAACGTCGGGGAACGGCGAGATCTGCATAAGCACAGGCCGCAAATACACAGCAAGAAAAAAACGGTTATTTATTTGAAATGAACAGAAGGATGGATTTTAGCCCCGGCGCAACCCTTGCGGCGTATCCCATGGTGCACCGGAAGGTGTGAGGCAAAGGACAGAGCGTTAACTGGTGGGAGAGATGGTCGCAGCGCTGAGTAATAGCATCCCTCAATCACTGCTCTCATTATCTCGCCAGCGTGACACCTTAATAAGGTCACGCTCCAGCTACTGAAAATAGTGGCTCTCTTTAGAGGTTCCTTCAGGTGCAAAGTGTATTTAATTAACACAGTCCAGCCCAGATGCGCGCATATTAATTGGGCGGGATAGAAAATAAGCACAAACCATGATTCAATTATAAAGGCCTGTGATGGTTTTCACCTTTGTTGGGATGGATTTGCTCAAGGTGTCCCTTGTGCATTTTTACAGTTTATGCGCTGCATGTTTTTTATGGCAACAAGCTAATTAATAAAACGTGCTGGAAATGTTATAAGGGTGTGTTAACTTTTATTAAGCCCAACATGTTGGCACTGAACACCCACTTTTCACAATTCATTCGTGTCCTGACGACAGAATTAAGTCGCTTTAAATATTTCCTGCTTTTAATACACAGCAAATGCAAAAACAGGCTTTCCGAACACTCCCACTATCTGTCATTGGTCAGATAAACAGATACATTTTTATAGACGTTGTTATCCAAATGACAAACACCACAGGCAATTTATATTGTTAGGAATAATATTTGCAATGCTAAGACACAATGCTAAGTTTCAAATATAAGCTGGGGTTACACCTTATTTTAACGTTTACTAACTATAGAGAGCCTAAGTCCCGCCCCTCCGCTTCCGGGACCTTATTTCGGAAAAAATATGAATGGTAGTCAATGGCGAGAGACAACTTATCTTTTTATTCCATCTGAACTGTGCCCTTAATTACACATATGATGTTTGTCAATTTAAAAGATAATTCTGAAAGTCAAAAACGTCGCAGTTTAACATTTAGTAACACAGAGTAACATTTAGTTTTATGTGAAAATCGCTCTATGAACTACATCTCCCGGGAAGCGAAACAACGAGTGAGATCCGCTGCTCGTGTGTGTGCAGTCTGGTACAAAACATTCAGGTATGACGGCGTAACGTTACGATTATAACGTAAGACTATAGAAACAATGGCAGACATAAGCCTCAGTAAAGTTAGCTTCATTCATTGAGAGAAAATGTGCGCCTGTGGGGTTTGTAGTCTTTGTAATTACGTATTTTCACAGTCTTATACCTCAACGGTTTTACATCAAACTGCGACTATCTTTACTTTAAAATGTATCTTTTAAATTGACAAACATCATATGTGTAATTCAGGGCACAATTCAAACAAGATCAAAATATTTGTTGTCTCTCGCCATTGACTACCATTCAATATTTTTCCGAAATAAGGTCCCATGGTGGTCGACCGGAAGGGGAGGGACTTAGGCTCTCTATAGAGTTACGATTAGGAGTACACGTGTAACTATGTCACCCAAAAATAAACTGTTACATAAGCTAGTATGCTAACTAGCTATAAAGCTAAGTTTAACAGTTTTGGTTTAACGTGTTGTGAAGAAATTAGCATGTCATTTCATGTTGTCTTTAAGGTGAAAATTACAATTCTGTCATTTACACACCTTTGTGTTTCAAACCAGCCGAGAAACAATGAAAGTCAAAGGGGTCCAAACCAATGCTAAACCAAATTGACTTGTATGGATACACAACATTTTCTTTGGTGTTCCACAGAAGATAGAAAGCCATAGAGGTTTGAATAACATAATGGTGAGTCAAGAATGTGAGAACTGTAATGTTTTGGCTGAACTGTTCTTTTCAGTGTGTGTTTGTATTCATGAGTCTACTGTACCTGAATCTCTAGCTGTTGTACCACCTGCATCTGTACTCGGCACTGGGCGGTACTCCTGTCGTCCAGAGCGTGCTCATTGTTAAGGTGCCTGTAGGCAAACAGGAGAAACTGATGAAAAACCAAGCCCACATATACACACACACACAGGCTGGACTAATAACAAGCTGATCAACTACCACCGTTGTTGATGAATATGATTTCTGGATTACAGGACGTCCAGCCCATTAGCTTTTAACAAACCGCCGCCGTCTAACAAGTGTGTCTCCCGCTTGCTGAAAGCCGGTGTTTAACATCACAATAGAGCGACTGTCATGTGAATGAGAGGCAGCGCTCCGAACACAACAGCTTATGAGGGATGTTGGCGTACAAAAGGCCTCGCGCAGAGGTTTTGTCTTCTACATTTATCAAGAAATAAATATAATAAATGCAATTTAACTCGAGTAACGTTTAAAAAGCGCCTCCTACGAAGAGTGCATTATTCCGTCGACGTATTAAATGTATCTACTCATCCTTTCATTAGAATATTACGCAGGGGAGAAAAAAGAAAAACACTTCAGACTGCAAGAGCAGTCAATGGCGGTTTTCCTTGATTGGATTTTGTCTGCAGGACACAAAAGAAGCCCACCATTAAAATAGACCTTTATTCCCGGCAAACGCACGGAGGCGAAAAGGTTTTTAAAAGTGTTGTGATGTTCGGTAATGAGCCTCTATCTAAATTATCATTGGTGACAAACCCACAAAGCGCTCTTTTAGAAGACATGCTTGTGAAATGCCAATGCTGCCACTCTCTTTCCTGTAATTATAGGTTAGCTTGCAGACCCTTCAATGATCATTTACAGTACAACCTCCAGTGCATTAGTGTGAGCTCAAATTGCGCACGCACACACACACGCGCACGCAAACACACCCACCCACCCACACTGAGCTAGTTTTAACACTACTAAGCATTTTCGCTATTCATTCTCTATTCATAGCGTGAGCTATTGTTTATGTGCAAAACGCAAAATAACAACGTATTCATAATCCTCCTCAAACACGCCAATCAAAGCAGAGGACATTTGAGAACACAATGGCCACCGCTACCTTTCAATTATGCCTGTGCCCATTTCAAATTATTTCATTCCATCACGCCCGCTTTTGCTATTGTAACCGTTTCAGGTCTAATGCTCAGATATTCTCCATTATAAATCAAGAGTGAGATAGCATTGAAAAAAAAAATGGTGAGGATGACTGGAGAGCTGGTGCCTTTCTCCGGCCCCGTGCCTAATTGCTGTTTCAGAATGCGCATGCAAAGGGGCATTTCATTAATCATGTAATCAGGTCCCTCGCAGGGAACTAATGCTGCAAATACCCTTTTCATTTCAATGCTCATAATGCTATCTTGGGCACTTGATGTATGGTGGATGTCATACATTACAGCTGCTTCAAAAGCCACGACTGGCTAGTTCCTCTGTCCCGACAGGTAGCTTGCTAAATAACACATCTTATCTCGCACGCCCCGTTTCTCATTAGCAACCATCTAGATCTTAATCTTGTTTCTTTTAGGAACGTGAGGTTTTCTTTTCTAATGGAAGCCCGTTTCCACTTCCAAGCGTCAAATAAAGAATTGCAAAGTTTAAAATATTAAGTTCTTTAAGCATGTTTTGGAGATGGAGAGAGACCGTTGTTAACATAGTCACAATTGCGAGATGTAAAAGCACAGTTATGACAAAGTCATTAGTGTGAGAAATGAAGTCACAACTGTGTACGAAGAGGATTAGGGCTAAGCGATAATAATAAAAAATAAAACCATCTCGAGATTAAAGTCATTATAATGCGAAATTAAACTCGTTGAATTCGTTGAATGGAAGTCGAAATACAATCTTGAGAATAAACTCATTAAAAATCGAGAATAAAGTCGTTGTGTTTTGAGGAAAAACGTGTAAAATTTCGAGATAAAAGTAGAAATACAATCTTGAGAATAAACTCAATAAAAATCGAGAATAAAATCGTTGCGTTTTGAGAAAAA
Source organism: Pimephales promelas (assembly GCF_988280905.1). NCBI lineage: Eukaryota > Metazoa > Chordata > Actinopteri > Cypriniformes > Leuciscidae > Pimephales > Pimephales promelas. The sequence goes on along the minus strand of NC_142792.1, from coordinate 3,853,724 downwards.
AATCATTAAATTTAAATATATAATAAAGTCATTGTGTTTCGAGAATAAAAGTCGAAATGAAATGTGGAGGCGTACACAACCACGATCCTAAAGTAATAGCCAGTTAGCTACTTCATAAAAACAGTTACTGGCATAGGAGGGTGTCCCGAGAGCTCCGTGCAGACATGGGGACCGAAAATGGTAGTGTGGCAGTAATACAAACGTTTTTACAAAGTAACCATGGAGATAGTTTCTCGGAACACGACTTTATTTTCGAAATTTAAAGAGTTTTTTTTTTCTCGAAACACAACTACTTTATTCTCAAGATTGAATGAGTTTATTCTCAAGATTGGATTTCGACTTTTTTCTCGAAATTTAACGAGTTTTTTCTTGAAACACAATGACTTTATTCTCGATATTTCATGAGTTTATCCTCAAGATTGTATTTCGACTTTTTTTCTCGAAATTTAACGAGTTCAATCTCAAGATTGGATTTAGACTTTTTTCTAAAAATTTAACACGTTTTTTTCTGGAAACACAACGACTTTATTCTCAAGATTGTATTTCAACTTTTTTCTCGAAATTTAACGAGTTTAATCTCGCATTATAATGACTTTAATCTCAAAATGGTTTTATTTTTTTTACTATTGCTTGCCCCTAATCCTCTTCCGCAACTGTGCAATATAATGTTACAATTGTAAAATATAATGTAAGTTGTATGAAAAAATACAGTTACAACTGTTAGATCGCAATTAATAGGGAACAAATTGGGAAAGAAAGTGACAATTGTAAGTTATAGTCACAATTAATTAAAAAAATAAATAAATTGTAATAAAGTGACAATTAACAAGAAAGAATTGCAAGAAATTCATTTATAAGCAATAAAGTCGCAATTGCAATTTTGTGAAACATAAATAAATTGGGAAAAATCTGTTTTAATATAGTCACTATTAAAATAAGAAATAAAATGTACTATTATAGTCATAATTGTGACATAAATTACCAATTGTATATATAAAGTTAAATTAAATGGCCAGAAGAAAAACATATGAAACAACAGAGTCTTTTGCGAGTGCTAACGTTAGCGAGAGCCAGTTAATGTTGGTGATTACATCCAGATTACTGCATGGCTATGAAATATTCAGGCTGTAGGTGTTTGACTATGCATTGATAAAAGCAGGGGGCTGGAGGGGGGTTAGATGCAGTCACCAATATCTCTTAATGAGCCTGTGGCGCTGGGTTTAGTTCAAACAGAGAGGTGAGAGGAGAATGAGACGGGCCGCCCGCTCGCTCTGAGCAAACATCTCTGGAGCCTCCTGTAATTTATGGGTCACTTTATAGGCATATTGATTTTTGTTTTGAGATGGGGAATGAGGGCTCTGATGGTCTAAGGAACAGATGGACAGGTACGCAACGGACTGAAAACCACAGATGGAATAAAATCAGTTGAGTTAAAGCTAGCTGCAAAATATATGCTTTAAATCTCTCCAGTCAATGCGGACCAATCAAATCGTTATGCTAATTTCAAAGGACGCATCTCCCTCAACCGGACATGGACTTGATTAATCAAACCCTGTTGGCTTTCATTAGCTCCCATCTACGCTGCAGTTTAAGTGGTGGAAGCTCGACAGGTTGCTTCACCGGTGTGAAATGTTAGCTATAGCTGGGATTTATTTCCCAGCAAAAGCCCGATTAAGAGAGGCAAGGATTTGTTTACTGAGATGAAATCCACAAGCCCTTATTGCGTTAACGTTGCGAAGACGCCACTGCAAATGCTAGCATGCGATGACAGCGTGTCAATCTTTATTACAGGCCAGCAGGTATGTCTGTATTTTCCTCACCACACTCATCCTGACTCTTCTCAAGCATGTGAGAGGAAATCAATAAGAGAACTAGGGCAGCAATCTGAAGCTTAAACAATAACAAAATCGCCTGCGTGGCAGAACAACATTAGAACGCTATGAATTCATTAGCCCCCTCTTTTAGCTGCACATAACCCCCAAATAAGTTGCCCTGAATCAGACCCGCAAGACGTGTGCTTTGTTGCATTAATACACACGTCTCAAGGTGTACCCGCTCGCATGCATGCTCACGTGCGTCTATTTGAACTTCAGAGCTAATATAATGTGCCAGGCACCTCTTGGCTACCCCTCTCCAGGTGCGCGGCGCATGAAAGAGTGCAGAGCTGCACTTAAATGCTGATCTTGACAACTTTCTCTGCAACACAACAAAGATTACAAAAGCGGGGCTGGTTTCTTCTCCACGAGCTACAAGCTCACGCAGGCTGGGTGAATCCCTCCGCCCTCTGCTTCCCCATCAAAAGGTGCCATTTGAATCTGACACCTATTTTATGTAAACCATTTTAAGCGTGTGTACCTGGATGATACGCAGCTGTGACTGGCATCTCCGAACGACATTAAAAGCTTCTTTTTGACACCGACAATCGCTCCTCCAAGGCACAGCGCCACCCGGCATCTCGCCGGCTCAGATCACACTGTCTTTTTGTGGGAGTGTTTTCATGTACGAGTTACAGTACGGGCGTCTCCGGCTCCGGGAGCGAACGAGGGTGTCTCGCCCCCATTTCGACAAAGATTTGGAGGCTGATTGCTGTAGCAGCGTCCTACAGCACGGCTCGTCAGACACAGAGCAGTTTTATTAAGTTCTCTTCAACCATTGATTTGCACACAGCGGTGAGCTGAATTTGGCAGGGAATAGATCACATGATCTCTGATTCATGCTATGCTGCAATGAACGAGTAATAAACGAGTGTCAATGGGGTAGACGGGGAGAGTTATCCCTGTACTTTGAGGTAAATATGGTCTTTTAGTTGACAGTCAGAACTAAGCAGTTAAATGGCTCATTTTAAAACGCACACAAAGACGTTAAATTGTTTGATGTGGACTCTTTAGGCGTTTGTAAAAGAAGAGAACGATGTCGCCACTCTCAAAAGCCGTTTACAAGAATTGACGTGGACATTTACACCCTCCAAACGCACCAGATTATTATTTCACAGTTAATTACGGATCTAATTAGAATATTCAAATGAACCCTTTTCTCCATTCTTTGATGGCGAGGCTCTTTCCTCAGAGTGGCAACGTGATAACCTGCAATCTCCAGCACTGCAAACACCTTCTCCTTTGATGTCCCCCCACTCACGTCCCGGCAACAAAGCCGACCAATTACAAATGAGCTAATTAACTAAATTGTTGATGGAGCATGAAGAGTTCATTTCACTCCGTTAGCCACGCCATGACAACACTGCACGGCTATGCGGGTTGCCATTAGCTTCTGCCACTTGCCTCCAACCCATCATCCACTCACAAAGCCTTGGAGACGCACGGTCATTCTGAGCACCAAGTCTGATAGGCTGACAGGTGTACCGAAGAAATCTGTTGGGAGATTTGCTATGTGTTTTGTGGCTTGACAGCTAAGTGTGAGCTAAACTAGAGCCCGACCGATAAAGGATTCTGAAGGCCGATACCGATACAAATATTTGTTGGTTTTAAAATCCGATATTCCGATATATCGGCCGATATTTTTTATTTAATTTTTTTCAGGAACGCACAACAAAACATTAGTTATTTGTAGTTATGTATGAGTTTTAATTAAAATAATATGATAATGCATTTTAAAAAGAAATTCATTTCTTTTATTGTCGCAACAGAACAGAGGAGGAACCAAAGCTCATTAATTAATTAACAAAGCTGTGGTATAAGTGGACAAACTTATACAACTCCAACACTCCAACATGCAATGGTTGAAGCGTGTTTCATCCATTTTTATTTTATTTTTGAAATATTAATTTATCGGCCATTATAACTGCCGATACCGATAGTTTGTAAAATACCTAATATCGGCCGATAATATCGGCCGATAATATCGGCCTGCCGATATATCGGTCTGGCTCTAAGCTAAACTCTGGAAAGTTTTGAGATTGAATAATTTGATTTTGTTAATTAAGATATCAAAATGTTTCTATATAGAGACAAACAGAGCAAACAGACAAACTACTTAGTCCAAACGAGTGTCCCTTGATGATCACTTACTTCAAAAACTGTCCAAAGTCATCACAAATACTTTCACATCCTGGCCACTTGCACACTCCATGCCCATAGAGGGAATGTGACGCTCCAGTCTCTTCATGCAGTGAACTGAAAGAGAAATAATGAGCATTAAATTAAGAAGAAAAAAAAAAACTTGCCACCTGTTATGACCTAAAGTGGGGTTAGAACGGCTCAGTTTAGTGCACTTCTCTGGCATGAAAGCTTGTGAAGAGAAGGTGGACTTGAAGCTCAGAAAAGCTGGAAAAACACAAGCTCTCTCTCGCCATCAGGCCACCATTTGATTATTGATCCAGAGTATTACTGAGGAGACACGGGTGTCTTAAAAAAAACACGGCCCGGCCAAGTAAAATCACCCATCAAACTTTCTTTCCACATACTTTCACCTTGTAAAGCCATTACGGACAACTTGTGAAAATATCGAAAAACCAGCAGCTGTGCTTTAATTTTCACCAGGAGATTCATTTGTGGCGGAACTGCCGTTTTTAAGGACACAACCTGTTGTGAAAAGACATTGCGATAAGTTACGACCGCCGGTTCTAATGGTGCTGAGGGGCTAATGTGCGAAAGTGAGGTTAAGCAGACCCATGCGCTGTGTTTGTGTGCGGCACACGCTCACACACACAAACCTCACCGGCTGTTTTACCTTGCCGTTATCGATCCAGCACATCTTAGAAAGCAGCTGGCTCTGACAACAAAACACACTCCGTGATTACGAAAGACCGTGGGCCTGAGAGACTGCCAACACACAAGAAAAGAGGGTAACCTATTTCTTAAATTATTTCCCTGTCTCTCTATAGCTCTGTTTTTTCCTTTTTCTTCTCTGCCTCTAGAAAGATATCTCTCTCCAGAAAGGGCTTTCTTTGAAGACGCTACATACTTGAAACCAATTACACAACACATCCACCCCCCAGTGAAGTCAACGGCTGTTGCTATGTACAAACATATGGCCGCTACAGACTGAATAATACATAGAGAAATATGCGAATCTATGTTTCACAGCAGACGCGGAGCATATAAAAGGGTCGTCGTGCGGATAAACGCTCAGGAAATGCCACCCCGGCAAAGTGTATTCTATTTACATGACAAGCCGTGCCGGCAAAGCAATTTCAAAAGAAAAGCGAGGTATTAAATACTTAATGTACAGTGAGGTGAGCTGTGTGTTCCTGCCACTGAAAGTTGCACCTCCATGCGTTTGATATACCGGAAGGCACTGCATTCAATAGCGTGCTGTCTCAAGGGAGGTTTTGTCTCATTTCAACTGTTATCCAGACATTAATAAACTATTGATGAGCAAACAAACAAAACACACAGCCCTCTCCCCCTGCAGGAATGAACATTTTTGTTTTGCAAATGGTGACAAACAGATCAACTGTTCTTCTGTTTTTTTGTGTCGCACATGAAAAGTAGATTAAATGGCTGTTTGGTTTGTGTTTGTTAACCCATCTTTGTGTTCATGTGTACCCTTTATCGGGGGGTTTGTGATCACGCATGTCTGAAAAGCGAGAGTTTGCATCAAGCGACGCTTTTATCCATGGCCAATCCAGCTGGATCTCAGGGGCCCAATGGTGATCGGGTAAGTAGAAGAATAATCCAGCACCTTTCTGATTAGCTTTAGCATGTGTGCGTGTTCAGGTACCTCTCTCTCCGGTTGTTGAGGGCTGGGGACTGGCCGTTGGAGATGCCGTGATGGGTGATGGGCGGAGATGCTTTGGGGTTGCTGGTGGAGGTAGTGGACGAGTTGTTGGTGGTGCTCAAGTCCAAGCCGCTGTGTTTTAGCCCATTGTCCTCCATTGCGTGGCTATTGGTGACGTCTTTCCAAAGTTGCTGGAGTTCGGCGGGGCTCAGACCAGCTGCAAGAGAACCACAAAAAGCTTTAGAGAAACAATAATTCGCAAAACTCATTATGAGCTACCGTCTGCCCTTTTCTAACAAGGTAGGTAAACCTGTTCTGCTCTGCGGCGAAACCTGAGCATCGCACTTAAGCATCTGGAGGTAAACCGGCACGAGATCGACCTGGACGCTCATCCCTCGCTTCGTTTCCGCGGTATCCGAAAGTACAAAGCAACCAGGAACTCATCTGCACATGATTATGCATTCATAAACGAGCCTCTGTGTGCAGAATCAAATCATCATATAATCCCTCGGATGATAAAATGACTATTCCGCTCTCTGTCGCCCCGACTGTACTCCAATTAAGAGCCATTTTCGAACTATCGTCTTCCAGCGCCATTTCGATAAACACAGTACAGCACCAGGTGTTTGTTCCAGGAAAAAAGCAAATGGCAACAGCTCGTCTTCCTCACAGCTCTGAGCTCGCACTGCGAGTCCGTAAACAACAACAACAGCCAAGGAGGGGAGGGTGAGAGAGAGAGAGTGAGAGAGAGAGAGAGTGGGAGAGAGGGGGGAGATGGGAAAACAACAAGAACACAGACACAGGCAAGAGAGAAAGAGAACTAGAAAAAAAAAAACTGAAATGGCAAGGAAACTGCAGCAGGAAAAAAAAGAGTTTAAAAGAGGACGCAGCCACACACGCAAACTCTCATATGGTCACGTGACGACATTACCTGGCGGCAGAGTCTGTCCGGGGAGGGTGGGCTGTCCTGGGCCAGGGGGCAGAGAGAGGAGGCCCTGCCTCTGCATGTTGAGCAGGTGCTGCTGCTGCTGCAGTTGCTGCATTTGCAAGAGCTGCTGCTGGAAGACCAGCTGCTGTGCTGCCAACTGCTGCTGTTGCTGCTGTTGCTATAGTGAAACAGAGAGAGAGAGGAGCGAGTGAGTGAGCATACACACGCAAAACACTAGAAAGTGCATGTGGCCCATGGAAACCTTGCCGTCTCGTTCTCTTCGCGTGTACTAAGAACTGTGTGCGAGATGTGGGTGGGGGGTGGAGCCCCCTCCTTCCGCCATTGATAGTTAATTGTCTTGCATTTCTAATGGTCCATTACAGCTTATGGGGCCACAGGGAGGGGGTGACGGTGGGAGGGAGGCTGAGAGAGATTTACAGCACCCACCCCCTCCATCCCCCCAAACCCTGTTTACCGCAATTCGAGCCTCTTGCATAAGCTGGCTAAGACAACAACAACAACAACAACAGCAGCAGCAGCAGCGGCGGTGGAGGCAAACCTCAGAAAAAACAATGCAGCGCTTCAGTGATAAAAGCACAGCAACTACGCTTGAAATCTTTCCACGGACAAAAATAAACCTGCTAAATCACATAAACAGGATTAGCCGAACTAAATTCACATCATTCACAGTGAACAAAACATCTATGTAATGTAACATAGAGGCATAAATCATTAAGGGATAAATTGCCCCACTTTGAATTGTTAAATAAAACCCCAAAACAAAGCATTTAACTAAGTGAAATTAAACTGAAAATAACAGAATTTACAGCAAGCAACATTTGCGTATACTGGATCTCATTCATTAAACTGAGTGATATTAAATTAAATAAGCAACACCATTTTGGCCGTGTGTGTTAAACTGTTCGTAAAATCATCCTTACGTAAATTGTTGCAGATATAGTTTAGACTTTTATACAGAAATTCATTCAGCGCGTGTAATGAAACGGGCCTAACATAAAATGTAGTGAACACCATTTTTACGTAAATTCTCATATTCATTCGGTTAGTGAATCATGAATGAGGCTCAAAGTTTGCATAATTGTGTACGTGAAACAACGTCTGCGACAAGACACTGTGCTTTTCGGAAATGTAAAGTGGTGTACTAGTTGCATCTCCATGTCGTACAGACTCAATTTATTAGCCGTTTTTAAGGAGGTCTGGCTTAAAAATGACTGAAGTTTGCTTCTGTGGACAAAGTCTCCAGAGGTCCATTAGCAAACTGAGAGCTAGTTTCTGCTGAGACCCTGTTAGCTCTCTCTCCCGTCCCCTTTCCCTGTCAGAATACATTACAACCTACTCAGTGACAAGAAAGCAAAGACCCCCATTACAGGAGGAAAGTTAAACTTCCAATTTTTGCATGGAATTACACTAGCGGTAGGACTGAGCAGACTCCAGAGGAAGACCTTCAGTCAAGAACGGTGAGGAAGACCTCACTCTCTTAGTTTAGGGATGAGAGAGCGAGAGAACGAGAGGCAAAACTTGTGATGCGCTCACTGGAAAACAGACTGCATAATGGAGTGAGCCATGCGGATTGGCCCTGCTGTCTCGTGAGAAATAAGGGAGCAATTTCTATTCCATATTTGATGGCTGGGGCCTGAAAAAAATCTATTCGCAAATCCAAACAGAAACAAAGCCTCCGGGAGGTCAGTCCTGCTTTCTGTAGGCCCTGCATAATGGCTTGCTTGAAGACAGACAATGGTATAAGGTGCTAGTTGAAGAGACTGCTGGGGGCGGGGGACGTTTCCCGTCCACGTTACCTAGCTGATCAATTTAACTGCTTCCACACGTTTTGTTTGGATTGCCAGACGCGCCTCGCTTTTTGATGCCTCCGTGTCAGCAACCTACTCTCTCAGTCTGTCTGTCAGACGGATCCGCACTCTGACTGTCAGTTTGATTTATGAGCTCGCTGCGGTCGAACTTTTCTGCTCGTCGGCCCAAACTCGCCGCGGTGGTTCATTAACGAACAGACCCCGTGTGGTACACTAAAACAGCCGTTTCTGCGCCAGCATTGAGTTGAGATCACCTGACAACATTGTCTGCCTAATTCGGAAGCATGCAGAAGAGGGCGTTCTCTCCAATGGCGATGGCAGCAAAGACTGATTTATTTGTGGTTGACGAACGTGGAGGAAACCTTTACTTTGCATCATGCATATGTTTATTGGTGTGTGATTTGTACCTCTTTCACTTGTTTGCCAGGGTGCTGTTGCTGTAAAAGCTGTAGATGGAGTTGTTCCTGTTGTTTCTTATAAAACTCCTGCAGGTGTTGCTGTGGAAAGACATGAAAAAAACAAACTATACAAAAAGAACATATGCTTACAGCAAATGTGCTAACCGCTAAGCTACATTTGGATTAAAATATTTCATGCGACATTTTCTACTGATTTCCTTTTGCCCAAGAAGGACGACTGCTTGGAACAAATGCGGTTTATATAGCAAATGCTCCAAACCCTAGGCTAGTTGTGACAAAAGAAGGAGTTGTTGCATATGGCTTGAAAATCTATCTATTTATCAATTTATTCCCCTTTTCCATAAAGTTCATCACAGGAGTGCTTGCACTAACTGCTATACAAGGAGCTACATCTGTGACAAAACAAAGCAGCTGTTGTAAAATGTATCTACTACTTATTTCCCTTTTCCCACATAAGTGTGGCCATACCTCAAAGCAGAGCTACAACAAGACAAACCGATTGGTAGCCAACTCCAGGCTCCTGAGGCTGCACAACATGCCTGGATGTGCTTCTGCACGTCACACCATAAATAACGTCTCTCTGGTCGAGACAAAGAGACCAGCACTTCCCCTCATCATGCATCTCCATACGGACTTTTATGCGGCTGCACATTACCGCTAGAGTAACAATTAATCTTACTGGCTATATATTTTTTTCCTCTCAGATGCCTTGACAGGCAGTGAAATTCTAAAATGAATGTGAAGCACTCAAAGGAGAGGATTCATCATTGTGAATTAATGCATTTAGCACACTTCTCCTCTTCTTCTCAGAGTGCTGTCCTCATCGTCAGAACACAGGAGCCGAGCTCTCCCATCTCGTTCAGCGGGAGACGTCTTCAGTACACTTGTCACCGTTTATACAGACCTAATTATAATCAAGGCTAACTGAGTTAATGGAGATGTTTTTAATGAAGAGCTCACTTTTAAAATCACTTCTGAAGATATAATCTACTCTTCTCAGAGATGTGGCGTAGTTGTTAGCTACGGCACAAAATGGCGCTCATGTGGACAATGCAATTTTGAGTCGGTTTTTGTTCTAAACTCCCCTTTTTCCTCATTATTTCGTGTCCTTACTGTACTTCCACTGCCTAAAAATGGTTTGCTAGCTGGTTAAAGATAGCCTCTCAGTCAAGCCAAACTGGTTTTTAGCTAGTTTGGCTGAGCTTGTCTATAACTAGCCTGGAAAGACAGTTGTTTCACAGCAGGGATCGCTGCTCCTTTAAGTCACAAAAAGACCCTTGGTAGATAGAGAGAGAGATACAAGGCAAAGATAGAGTTCAAATGTCTACTGTAACTACATTACCTAACATGTTGACAGTTTAACTAACTGTAAGACTAAAGCTGTCTTCAATATGCTGCTTCATTATGGTAAAGTAAAAACCTGTAGAAGAAGACCATGCTAGTTTACTCTAATGATCATTATAGTAGCCAATGCCACGCATCTCGCAATGCTAATTCTGCTGAGACATTAAGAAACCAAACAACATGTGAAAATGCTTGTGTTGTTCAAACCATTCAAGTTCACATACAGCTAACTCTTGTTTCTGTGCTCCATTTGTCCCCAAAAGACGTCCCCACTGACAACAACTAATTACACGCTGGTCCATATTTGTTTCTCTGATCTAACTATGTCAAGGACAGATGAGAGCAAGAGAGGATCTGCATGCTACCATTTCAAAACATGAGTGCGTATGGGTGTTTACGCGTGTTCACCTGCTGAAGCATGACTGCCTGTTGTTGTTGTAGGAGGGCTTGGAGTTGCTGGGGGGACAGGACCTGCTGTTGAAGGATCTGCTGCATCTGTTGGGGTGTGATCACCTGTGGACTCATCATTGCCACAGATACTGGCACCTAAGAGAGAGAGAGATGCAGAGAAAGTCACATTAACCACGTCACATAAAAACTCTTCAACTGTAAAGTCAAGAGCTTTTTCTCGAACTCTCTGGAAAATGGTGCGAGTGCAGTATATGTAATCATTTGGCAGATGCATGTGTACTTTCTTACTCTGTCAGCTACTCCCAGTGGGAAAAGCACTGTGCTTTAAATAGAGGAGGACCTTAATTAGCTGAACCCTTCAACTCTCTCAGGCGAGTTCTAGCGCTACAACACAGAAAGACACACATCCAGAGCCGACTGTTGGTCGAAAGCGGACACATGGCCCGTTGATGAGCGACTAAGCTAAGCAGCACGGATTCAGGCAGCCGTGGGTTTGAAGCTTTGAAAAGTCTGCAAGAAACTCCTGATTGAAGCTGAGCCGCAGTGAAGAATTCTGTTTTACAGAGGTGAGGGGAATTACCAGTTGTCTCTCGCTGCGCATTGAAGTTTCCAAGTTGCACGCTTGGAAGAAAGCAGCCAGAGGCACAAGTCTTTCACAAGATGTCATTTTTTAAAATTCATGTCATTTTTTTAAATGATAAGAATAATTAAAATGCCAGCTGTCAAAGCGTGTGAGAGAACTTTTTGGGCTAAAAACAAAACAAAGATTTTCGCATGAAGTGAGCAGGAAACACGTAACATTTACATTAACGTGACTCATTTCTGCGCTTGTATCTAAAACTGAACAAAAACAATTGCCAGACAAATGCTTTTTAAGAACAATTGCCCTCTCCTTTTTTTCTTGCACCTGTCTTGTATATTATGAAGCATGCTGTGTGTTGCATCGTCCAACAGAGCAGCTTCGACAGATGCTGTCTATCATCAAGACAGCCGAGCCTTTGGGCGTCATGACGGGTAAACATCTCTATTGTTGTGGTTTTTGAGCTTGAGAAAAAGATGTGAGGCTCCATTAGACGTCGTGAGGAGTCCGAGCCGCTCCTCGCGCCTGCTAATCAAGGCCGCTTGATTGCTTTCCGTACGTCTGAGCTCTCAGGGCCTTGACACGTCCTTGTTTCAGTCTCCTGGCTCGGCCCAGCTCAGGTTCCCCTCTTTGATTAGCAGAGACATTTGCATGGTCACTACACATTTTTCATTTTAGAAGTCATTATGCATTAGCGCTCCTGAGCGCCGAGCTTGACTAATCCTGATGAACTGAGTAGTGGAGCTGAAGGTCACACTCCATCCCCACTCATATTCATATTCAAACAAATCCAAGCACCATTCTTCATTAGACTGGCCCCAAAACTCAATGAGCACCACCACGGAGGGAAGCGCACACACAAATACACTTTCTTTCTTTCTTTCTTTCTTTCAGTCCGTCTCTTTTTGGGGAGAAAAGGTGTGACGAGGGAGGGGGTGGCGGAAGAAGAAAAAAAAAAAACCAAAGGAACAGAGCAACAAAGTCACAAATTAAACAGCTGCATGTAATTATGCAAATGTATGCTTACACCTTCAATGTTATTAAACCTTAAGACACATTTGTGATGTGTAATTACCCCCAGGTTCAGCCAGGGTTCTGCGCCGGCCTAAATGACAATATAAAGACCAAAGCATGAAAATACAAGAAGAGATGTTCTCATTACACTCATTATTTGTATATTTAAATGAGCTTTGGACTGAATCACCAACGATCACCTCATTTGCACCGCAGCGCTGCGAATACAATAAACATGTAAATTTCAGAACAATTCACAACGTTTATTTATCGACTACAACCGACTGTGTGTGATCCGAAGTTGCATTTTAGCCTCGAGAAATAAAATGAAATCAGGATATGGGCCTCAGCCTCTCATTAGCTTTTTAGTAGATCAGATCGACAGATGATACACATCTTCATTTCATTGCTTTTCCAAACAAAAAAAGACGAGACAAAGTTGAAGTTTCGGCCCACTCACTTCCGAGTCGCGCACAATGCTAATTCCAGCATTTAACGCCGGCGTTTTCTGCATGATATATCAGAGCTTGAAAGATGAAAGCAGATAAGTAATTGCTCTCCTGGTTCTTATTCTTCACTGACAACCCATAAATTTAATTTTACACACACGTTCATTTACATTTTCGAGTATATGACATGATAATTGGCGGAATATAACACCTCCATTCCGTGGGATACTGCGGGGGGCGATGATTGACAAGCCGGGTGAATTGAAAGGAACAGAGGCTGAATTGCTTCTCCCAGAAATGATTTCACCAAGACGGGGCATAATTAATGAGCGTTTGCCAAAGGATCGAGCCGTAAACAGTCGCAGACAATGGGTCTTTTCCCTTGCAGGGATGCAAAATGGAGAATATGACTGCTAGAGGCAATGATGCAACCCAACGAGTGCTAGAAAACTTCACAGATAATGGCAATCTTCGCAAAGCAAAGCATCAACTTCAATCATCTGCACTTGAAGCACTCGTGCTGTGAGAAAATTTACTTAAAGACCAACAACTGATCTCTTTTTCTCACAACAAGCACGTCCAAAAATGACGATCCGCGAAGCTTTGATTTCTATTGGAAAACTACTAAAAAAGCTGATCTCCATTGACCTGTACGTTAGATCCACGAAGCGCAGCACCTGAGAGAACAAATAGCTTCAAATTGGTCAGTGATGAGAAAACATCAGTGGCCCTCCTGAAGAACGAGCAGATCATTACAGGGCTCTCGCTATATTGAAACAGATCTTGACATGAGAAATGTCAACTCCACATCATAAGAACGACGAAACGCAAGACTTACGCCTTCCTGCATTACCTTAAAAGACATCAAATGTCCAATTGGTGTATTCCAAAACAACATATGAGATAACACTGGTGAATAACCATAATTAATATATGAGCAAACTAGCTAAAACACCTAGTCAAAAGTGATGGGATTGCAGCATTGTTTGGCTCGATAAGGGACGTTTCCAGATCAGATGTGTGCTGAACCACTTGCCAGAGATACTGTTCAGAGAAATAAAATGAGAATCTGGGGCGTGTGATGGCAATTACTTTAGCAGAAAGCAAAAGCATGTTAATTAAATGGTAAAAACCTGTTTAAGTTGGAAAAAGTGAGAGTTTGGAAAAACAGATTATTATGCTCACTGTCCCACTAATTAATCTCTTTGGTAACTTTGGTAAAGATAGCATTGTTTATTCCGTCAATAATTTATAGCTCCACAGTCAAGGGCTTTTTTTTGATGGAGTTGTTTTACTAGGGGACCAAATACACACACATGGATTCAAGAGCCATTGACAACATAAACAAACACAGTCGCACTAATCTAAACCTGAAACACGCTAACATGCATCGTTTGGATTAGAAGATCAATGCGAACGCTCCTTGAGATCGGAGTTAAGTTGATTAAAGGAGCGTTTTCCCAAATCAATTTATTTTACAGTTCAGCAAAACAGTATGGGAAGTTTAATGCACTTCAAATGATGATAGAGTGAATGTGGCCTCAGTTCATACAATAAACAATTCACCATATAGATAACCACACTTTCATTTCTGTCAATGAAGGGAGCATCAAATAGTTTTCAAAGGGAGCTATGAGAGGAATTAAAGAGACTTGCGGACCTTAGTACCCTTCTGCCTCATGGCAAAAAAAAAAAGTAAACCAACCAAATGTGATCTTCAGGAGTTTGTGAGATAAGAATTAAGTCTACATGACTTAGTTTTCCTCTAATTTGTTTCTCACCATATCTGAAAGAGAGCATTGCCTGGCATTTACAGGGAAATCTGTCTCTCTAGCTCACTCTGTATCAGCCCCCCTCCTCTTCTCTCTCTTGAAAGCTTTGTGATGTCGCAGGTAATAGGGAGTCTGTTGGATCGCTCTCCTCGTCAAGTGACACACAGTAAATTACACAAGCTTCAAGCAGCTCGGTGAATTATAGTTCATCACTTGGAAAGACTTCCCACCACTGGGCTACACGTATCAGATCTGCCAGTTAGGATCCAATTAACACCCTGGCCAGAGTAATCAGACTGCATGTGTAAGGGCTGCTGGAACTGGTTTATTACTCTCATGCATCTTCTGTCAGAAGGTACAGTTGTTGCTTCTACATCAAAGCTGTGCCATGGCACTATTTTTCCCCTCACTCCCACCGTTCCACTGGTTCTTGCCTAAGGGTTATGCTTCAACTTCCTTTGCATCGCAATGTGAGTCCCTGCAAACCAAATCCCTTGCAATTTACACATGCTGTCCACTAGAAATGAAGGATGGTTCCCTAGTTTCCAAAAATCTGAAAACTGCAAATGCTTTTTTCCCTCCCTCTTTTGTTTTGGAGCAGCCAAAGTTATTTGGTTTGTTGTTTATGTTCCTTCAGTTTATGTATTGGCCACACTTAGGAAGTTGATTTGGACTGCACAGGAAATTTCTACCTCATAAACCTTCAAATTTCAACACTTTCAAACAAGACCGTCAAGTCAACATTCAACGTTTTTCTTGCCAAACTTTGCAAAGTCAGGAAAACTTCAATTTCAAAGTATTCGAATTCTACTTTTAAATTCAAATTCAAACTGCAGTTCTGCATTACTTGCAACTTCAATTCCAATTCCGCAACTGAACTGGAATTTAAAAGGCATTCCAAATTCTCTGTACTGTTGGGTGAACGCTGTTAATAATCAATGTTAATATGAGTCCACTTTTTATAAATTCCGCTGGCTTTGTGCACGGTTCCAGTTGACGGTCTGAGTAGATGAATTTTAAGGAACATGGCGCAGGAGTCGGACGCTCAGATGAGCTGTGCGTCGCTGACCTTTAAATCGGCGACACTCAGAGGATGGCTCACTGCTCAGGAAGTGATTGGGTTGAGCTATCGCACGCTTCTCTCTAGTCTTGGAATGCGCGCGAGCAACGAGCCGCTCAGCCTTCCTTCCCAAACGCGGGATTGACGAAGCCTCCGGAAGGATGTATGGTTGCGAAAAAGTTACATTAGCAGAGCGTGCTGGGTTTAAAATGAACAAAAAAGGTCAACATATTGGCCGCCTGTTTCTGTCGTGGAGGCAAACGTGACAGAAACAGAGAGTGCCATAGCTGAAATTGGTTTGTTTGGTTGGTTCACCTTGTTAATGCTGGTGTATCACTCTGCTAACAGGTCAGAGGTCAACTTTACCTCTTTAAACACGTTTCTGACACCTAGATGGCTGTGATATGTCATCACAACAGCCCGACGTCACGCCTACATGCCTCTGGTTGCTCAGCTTCTTACCGCTGTTTCGCCAGTGTTCAATATCGCTAACATGTGTTTTCACACTGTTAAATGCCCATTCTGCCATCAGGACTAGACGCCTGGGCGGCACATGGAGCCAAACAAACAAACCGGCATGTAGCTTATAGTTGGAGAATGGCAGCTGGGCTGATTGGTAGGGCAGGAGACACAATTGCCAGTCGCGTAAGCTTTCTGTAATCCCCCTTCCCTTTCGTCCTCCCGCTTTTTATTTGTGTTTTAAATGTCAGTGTATAAAACGCACAGGAGATATTGCCACTCGGAGGGAGAGGACTGTTGTGTGCCTTGGGAAATCCTTGTAAGCAGCATGAAGAAGGCACACGGATTTACGGGGAAGAAATAGGTGTTTATTGACTTCTCCTCTGGGCTTACGGAGTAATAATAGACCTGTCACATTACGCAAATGTGGAAAAGCGGCTTCTGAGCGCATCAAAAGCGCGAGATGAGACGCTGGATAGAATTAGTCAGCTGACAGGCTTTAGACACTAATACAAGTAATTAAAACCGTGAGCTCCAGCACTTAGATGCTCGTGCGGTAAATAATTTATACGCCATGATCTATGGATCACTTTCCCTGCCTTTCCTGGACAGGGAAAGGGGCGGATTCATCAGTGTCAGGGAAACGAGCAGGCGTTTACTTTTTAATGTCAATAAGTCATTCTTCAAAATGCTTGTTACGTGGCATGTCTAAGTACACGCAACACAATCTGAATCGATTTACCGCAAGTGTATAGAGGAGATATTTGAAGGTATATTCCATGTTTAGTACAAGGTCGACAGCATTTGTGGCGTAATGTAGATTACCATTAAACTTAATTTAAGGCCCTTGGTCACCGAGTCCGAAATTCACATCCGAAATTTTCACACGTTAAAAAATAAATATGACCTCACGTTATGTCAATCACGCTTGCACACTGCCTCCGAAAGGGATCGGGTTCGATTTTCTGCGTTTTTCGCATCCGTAGCAAGCAGTTTGAATGGTGTTTTGACAATTCAGAGCCACCCAATCACGAATACGACAAAACGCATATGAAAATTTCGGTGTGATCACTCTTTTTTCTTTAGAAAAAAGCTAGTATCCAATCAGTCAATGTTTAAATAGTACAGTTGAAGACGTGAAAAACATGTTAACATTATATTAATGTGAAAAATATCTTTCTAACCGGTTTAAACGTCCATCAATTTTACAGCTTTGTTGCTACGACAGTGTAACTCCACCCTAAAATGACTGTAAAAATGATGATTTAAACAACTTTATGGCTCAAATAATACAGACGAATTAATGTCAATGCATATTTCTGCTTTTAAATGCTTTAAAAAATTGGCCCTGTTGACTTCTATTGTACACACCTCAACTTAACCGTGATTTTTTTTTTTCAAAGAAAAGGAGTTTAAATTATTTTTTGTGGTAATCAACATGCTGTTGATGAAAACAGCTCTGAATAAGTTAATAAAGTAAAGGATCGACAGCATTGATTAACTACACCCGGAAGACGGCACTGAACAAGCCCTGATTCATATTGATTCATATGGCTAACATGAGGCAAGGATGGCATAAGCAAATGTAAATATTCAATATTTACCATCCTCTGGTGTTATTAGAGTCAGGGGCTCGGTCATGGGCCACCAGTTATCACAGACCTTCCTCATCCAATATCACTCGGCTTCCTCTGGAAGTATCGCACGGCAATTTGCAGTCACGCTGTGTGCCGGGAATCCATTCTCTGAGTATACAGACGGCGGCGAAACTACAATAGATACACGAAAGCGCATCCACCTAGGCTTTGTTTTACAACTAACATCTTTGCACAGAAGGGGAAAAATAATAAAACACAAAGAAAAACGTTGATTTCCGAAATGCAAAACTCATATTTGCATGGAACGGCCTGAATATATTAAAAGCGAAAGGCACCAAAACTTTAACTTACGCATAACTAGATACACATACGCTTGGAGAAGGTGTCGCCATCGTTATACGCTGTGAAAATATTAACGATGAGGGTTAGCGCCCATTTTCCCTTCCTTTAATTAAATGCCCGGGGTACTAATGAGGTAAACCACCACTGATAGCGCTTATTAGCAGGGAGGAGGGCAAGCTCTCTCTCGCACTTAATTTAAACCTAAAAATACGAAGCCTGGCAGATGTCAAGCGCTTACATAATTCGAGGCGGCGCATTTGTATTGTGGGGATGTGAGAGAAATAACACATCGGCAAGTCAGCGAGTAAGTAAACAGGTCTGGTAATAGGGGATGCGACGTGCGCAATGTTGCTGTGACCTTTACCAAATCACTGACAATAGCGATGCGGCACAGCTGGAATCAATAATGGCAAATTATCTTGGAGGGGTACAAATGACAGCTACTTAGGATATGCAATGCTACAGGAAGCTACAGAGTTGAACTTGGCACTTAATGTACAATGGAAGTGAATGGGGTCAACCCACAAACGTTGAAATACTCACTGTTTAAATAATAGTATCGCTTCAAGAGGAGAACAATATGTGAGATTACACATTTCTGTGTAGTTGCACCCAATTTCACTAGTCTAAAATGATTTAAACAGCTCAAATAAAATGCAAGATAAGCGCTTTTATTAAATGAAATGCTACACATTTCACTTCTATAGTAAATGCCTCACTGTAACTTTGATATTTGCTTTTTTTAAAGATGTTTTGTGGTAATCAATGCCACAAATGCTGTCTTGAACCTGAATATTCTCATCAAAATCTTTTGTCACAGTGTGATTTCAAGGTTGCCCAACAGTGATGGTGAGATGAAGTAGCTGTAGACAACAAAAAGGTTTCAGGTGTGAGGTATTTTGTGTGGTTTCTTTTGGAGCAGGGAAGGTCTGACAGGTTGAAATTTTACTGACAGCTGCAGAATTACATCGCCAAATCAAACAGAGTAGCTGGAACAGAGGAAATCTTTTCCAGAGCGCCATGTATTATGGATGGACTTAAGAGATTAGCGAGGAACTGCTCACCTGCAACGGACGCTGTTTGTCGTTGTTCTTTGGAGATTTCAGGCCACTGCCTGGTTGCTGTAGGAGTAATTGCCTCGCTGCTTGTAGGGCCTGCAAAGAAATGAGAAGAGAGACGAAAAATTAGTTTTTACCCCCCCAACCTTTTTCCTCCACTTCAACTCCGGCACACTCAAATATCAACCCCGCACATACCATCCGCTACACTCGTCATTGTTGTTGATGAGCTATGAAGCATCTCTAAGATATACATTTTTCATGATAGTCCACAAAGGCGTGATGAAAGATAAATACAGTTTGTCTAGCACCTATGAAGAGCACGAGGGGAAAAAACACACAGAGAGTGTCAGTGGTATTGACCCGTCTAGTGTGTGCTCAGCTGAAATACCCACTTCTCTGCAAATTACCGTCCCATTTGCATATTCATAATATCAATTTGAAGTAGAGGCAGGCGATGTGAAGTGTTCCTAGACGCTGTAATTAAAGTTGACAAAATCAACATCAGATTACCTCAGGAGTGAATTAACAAGGAGCTGAGCATTAGCAGGGCCCCTGAGCACGGGGGTGACGCCGGCCCCTCTCTGCCAAATCACTTCGAATACCTACTTATCCAATGTCATATAACAATACAATAACACTGGGTTGCTAAGGCAAGCATCCCTATTGTTCATATTTTGTGTTAAGGCTTTGTTCAAATATTTTAACCATTAAGTATTCAACTTTGGGACGCGCAGTTTGTGCTACAGACATGAATGACAGCTCGAATTGTGCTATTACTTTTCTTTCCAAGGGACCAAACTAATGATTTACGCACTGATCTATATAAATGCCTGAATTGCTCGTTGTGTTTTTAAACTGCCAGCAGGGAAGTGTTCGATCGGCCATATTGGTATTCTCTATCGACAAAGGGCAACAATGAGTTTCATCCAAAATATTGACCTAAAATCAGCGTATCATTCGCACGCGAATAGTTTTTGAGACATAAACGTATGTATGTACATTGATACTTTGAATGTTATCTATAATATTTATGGTCTTTTCGAAATCGTTAAGATGGGTGTGTCAAGGCTACTGCAAACTGACGAAACGGGGAACTGAACTAACACAAAATAGATTTTTTAGGTACGCATCTATGCAGGAAATATTAAGCATGAACATATTTCTGGGATTATTAGCAGACATTTATTTTAATATACATTAAATATTACAATACATACAATCCCCTATTTCTATTGCACTAGACTACAGTATATTAAAAATGTAATCATCTTGCTTGGAGCAACAGTATAAATGCTTGGAAATAAAGGTTTCATGTCTTTTAATCCATACGCAGCCAGTGTAATTTCTCTGACTAAGTTGTAAAGCATGTAGGACACTATTTTCTGATGTCTTTTTGTTGACCAACATCCACTTTTTTTTTTTGTTGACCAAGCCACAAGTCAGCTCAAATGGCTTACAATGCATTAATCTGTATTGTAAAATCATTGAATCATTTGTAATATAAATACTGAGGTGTCTCATTCGTTGGCTGATCAAATAATCACAAATGAAGATGAACGTAACTTTTAATAAGCAGACTTTAAACCAATAACCATTAAAATGTTTAGGATGTTTAGGATGTACAGGGAGACTTGTAAAAACGCTGACTCGTTAAGTAATGTTTTCTCATTAAAATCAGATGATTTCCTATTAATTCAAAAGAATGTGAGGGAATACATTCTTGTCATGACATCATGAGAAATCCAGTCATTTATATAGATCCGTGGATTTACGGCATGTAGATGAAAAATGGGTACAAAAAATAATACATGGTCCCTACTCAGGACTCTTTTGACTTGGACCAGTTAGGTTGCTTACCCAGAACACCCTAGCAACCACTTGAAATGTCCTAGCCATCCACATCATCACATTTCACCTCAGCAATGAACCCCCACATACCCCAGCAATCACCCTCAACACCCTAGCAACTTTTACACGGGCAACCATTTTTCCTCCGAAAATGTGAACATCTTTTGAAATGCATGTTACGGTAGTATGTGATGTCAGGTAGGTTGAAATGATGTTCCTCAATCATCTACAAGAATACTGATACACTCGCTCAAGGGTAAGCAACTCTTTCCAGACTTCCTGGAGTTGAACAACGGCTATGTGAACACACTTGCAGATGGCCTCAGTGCCCCGGCACGAGGAGAAAGCAACAAAATAAATAAAGCAATACAAACAACACAATAACTTCACAGGTGTTTCATCTGTCTGGAAAGAGGAGAGCGAAGGTCGAGGGGTGCGATGAAGAAAAAACAGATAAAGAGTGACACTTCTTCCAGCAGAATCAAGGGCTTGCTTTATTTCCTGGTGCTTGCCAGTATCCATGACAACAGCTGCCTTGACAGGATGTGCATATGGCACTTCTCTGCCAGCTGGTGAGAACAATGTTTGAACTAGTACATTGAGATGCTGAGCAAACAGGGGAGCGAGAGAGGTGAGGGAGAAAGGAAGAGAGAGAGAGAGATAGGGGGAAAAGTTGCCACGTCTTAACCCGCTGGGAAGACAGCCATCCCCCTGATCAATTATGAAGAGACAGGGCGAGGAGCTGCCACTGTCTGTCTGGCTGTGCGGTGAGGAGCCAGGCTCTCCGAGCTCCTGGTAAACAAACACAACACAGTGGCGCTGGGTCCTAACAGCATCGATCTGTCTCCTCTGATGCACACACACTCACAGCCGTTGTCTGATACTTCAGGGGACACCAGGATGTGGAGAGGAGCTGGACTTCTTCAGATCAGATCCCTGTCCTGTTCTGTCTTTGAAGGAACCAAACAGACAACAACAAATGCAACCAGAGTCTTGAGCTTTGAATGTGGGACAGGCTACTTGTTTAACTGGATACGTTTTGGGAAAAAAACCCTCAAGGTTTTAGGTTCTCTGAACTAATCAAGTAACATCCGAAGTTGGGAAGTTTGCAACAAGCAAGTTTCCGTACTTCATTGTGCCTTATTTTTCCATTCTAAACGATGCATTTATCGATTAGTCATGGCGCTTTCAGATGCACGAGTGAGTTATAAGTACCCTCGCCAAGTCATTATCAGTTGGGCCGCGTGGATGAGATTGTAAATTGCGGGAGATTTCACGCCCATCCAAGCGGTGACTGTGATTGTGTTGCTTTAGTGGTCGGTTAATGGCTTTAAGCACAACAATTAACAGGAGGAAATGTTTATCCGTGCTCCGATCAATACAGACTCACTGTCCTCTGATGAATTAAAGGACAAAGTCAAAGAAGTCATTCAATACAAGGTAGAGGTCAGGAGAGTGGCGCTTCCCACAGCACACGGATCGAGACGTTTAATGGCTTTTCCGATATGAACATGAGCGCTGGGAAGGTGGGGGGAATGTAATCAAGTTCACTTTGCATATTAGAGGGACACTTGTTTTGAACTGTTAAAGGGATAGCTCACTCAAAAATTTAAATTATGACATTATTTACTCAGTCCAAACCCATTTGACATTCACAAAATCCTGGGACGTAATATAATAAAGGTGAATTAGAAGTGGTAATGTCAAGAATTAGGGCTGACAAACGATTAATCGTGATTAATCGCATCCAAAATAAAAGTTTGTGTTTACATAATATATGTGGGTGCACTGTGTATAATTATTTTGTAAATATATATATATATATATATATATATATATATAAATACACACACATGCATGTACAGTATATTTAAGAAAAAAATATTATTTGTATATAAAATTTTTATATTTATATATATTAGAAATCTATGTACAGTATATACATGAAAATATTTCTTAAATATATACAAGAATGTGTGTGTGTATATGAAGAGTTCAGATGCAAAAGCCTCTAAATGCCATTTAAAATGTTCTTCTTTATTGATGATTTTTATCAAACTTGTATATTTAAGTTCAGTAATTTCACTTAAATAACAATTAATAGGTAATTATCATTGCCATTTAAGTGAAATTACTGAACTTAAATATACAAGTTTGATAAAAATCATCATTAAAGAAGAAAATTTCAAATGGCATTTAGAGGCTTTTGCATCTGAACTCTTCATATATATATATTTATACACAGTGCACCCACATATATTATGTAAACACAAACTTTTATTTTGGATGCGATTAATCACGATTAATCATTTGAGATTAATCAAGAATCTCAAAAATGAATTCCAGAACCGGATAAGTCTGACTTTAGACTGATTTCATCAATGAATCAGATTCGTTTGTTATTCTTTTGTGACAGACTTTGTGTAAATAAAGGCCAATTCATTAACAACCAAATAAGATTAATTGAATCTGTTCATCAAAACTAGTCTAAATAATGAATTGTGAACACAACTTATGATCCGAACACAATGGTGAACAGTCCGCAAGTTGAATAACCAATTCGATTTTACTTCTGACTGCAGAAGACTAAAAAAAAAGATGTTAAAATGGTAAGTTTTTTCATTCTGGAGCCTCATTCCTCATTCACGTTCATTGCATGGAAGACAGACCAGGAAAAAATGATCCTTTTATGTTCTACGAATACGAAGAAAGTTCGAAATAATGGGTGAGGGTGAGTAAATGATGACAGAACTATCACTTTTTGGCTGAACTATTCCTTGAAATTTTTGTCTGCCCTTGCCCTGTAATAGTGCAAAAACATTCCTTATTAGTGACAACACCGGACTACATTACTTATATTCGCCTCTGTGCGGAAAAAAACACACACGCAAGAATGCAACAAAAACATATTAGGTGCTTTCCAGATTCAACAAAAGCAAAGAAACCACTGAAGTTTTGCTGGACGTCTGAAAGCTGCTTGCTTTGCTTTGCTTTTCTTCATCCTATAAGTTTTGTTGCTGTGCAGAAGAAATGCCGGCTGCCATCCATTAATGCACACATTGTATAAACAGCACAATGCATCACATTCCACAGAGCTAGGAGCTCAAGGAGAACCTAGGCTGGAGCGTAAATAACAAGGCACTCAGGAACATATTTGATGTTGATATCTATCTCTAAGGACTGGGGAGGGAGAACAGAAAGAAACAAACTTGCACATTCAGTACAATGAAGAGCACATGGAAGACACACGCATAAACATTATTGCGAGGGCTTCGCAATCCTTACGAAAATACGATTCGGCCCAAACGGATCAGCTGTAATTGGTTTCAGATAGCGAGGTCGAGGAGGAAAGGCGATACCAGTCGCTATTATACGGAGTGGAGGGGAGAAACACGAATGTTTACACAGGCGTTCCTCAGCTACGTTAATAGCCAAGCAGAGATCACCAGAGACAGGCGAAAGAAACATATGTCAGCTCTCTCACCCCTTTCAGTTTAGCCTTAACACAGGGGTAATGAGGAATACATTGCAACGTTGAATACATGCGCATGAAAGGCATTAGCAGCCAGTCGCAGCTTGGCACATCATCACAAACTCGTCCTCGTTTCCAAGGATCAGCCTTTAAAGCAAGCCTCCTGCAACCGTGACCAAACGTATTACAAGACTACACAACAGTGTTACAGAGGGAAAAACGGAAACACAGCGGATTAATCTGGATTTCCGAGAATGCTAGGTACACAATACTTTCGGCTAAACAAGGGTGGGGTGCCTGTGATTCAATTGAAATGTGTTTTTTGGAGACGCAAGACTTCTCTAGATTACAATGCCACACGCGTTCTGCAGGAAGTTTTGTGCACCAGAAGATCTCCGGGCTTGTAGTCGCAGAGGGCACGTCAACCCTCGGCTTATGGAAAACACGCACAACAAGACAGAGATAGAGCGAGAGCACAACCCTTATCAAGCCGACAGGAGTCGGCTGCCACGGAAAACAAAGGACAAACAGTTTAAGCTGAACAAACAAACAGAGCTGATTGGCCGGTGGTCTGCGCAGCCTGTGCAAAGATAGGGCCCCACTCTTGACAGCAAAATATTGACACCATATCTGTTATGTAAGTGTGTTTAGGACATAGGGGTCTGATGAGGGGCCAGGCCACTCATGAATAGAAAACGTCGCTCCAGGCACGGATTTCATAAACAAGACGTGCGCTGAGGACATAACAGCCCCGCGGCGGCCCACGCGCTCGTCAGTATGAATGACAGCTGGACACGTTAAAGGTCCGTTTGGACACACAACAGCAGTAGGTCAGTCTGTGGACAGTGTACCAACCTCTGTTGTGATGCAATGGTGGAACAGACCGCCTTTTATCAAAGGTCATCCATAGCTGTGATCTGTGTTAGCGCACCAGTGAACCAGGGCTTATCGAGGTGGCTGGGCTGTCTTTTTGAGATCCACACACTGCATTTGGCTCTATGGAGACAAATTGTCTTTAAATTAGTTACCGTGAAATTACACGCTGAATTTAGTTTTTACGTGAACACTCGTGATGTTTGGCGAACACCAAACTCGGACTATATCAGATGGCAAGTATTAGGGATTATTGGTTTTGTGATGATTATATGATACACAATTATCATCATTTAAAATAAAAATACAACAAATAAATACATTTATATAATTCAAGTGATTAGAGCAATTGTTATTAACAAAAACAATAATAATGAACATGATCATCTAATTATTAATATAATATAATTTTATTATTAATAAAATAATGTCCAGTTTAAAAATTTGGGTCAAATACGGACAAAGCCAAAACCAAATGTTGGGTTAAAAATGTAATTTCAAATTTTAACCCAACTTCAACTTTCACTTTCAACTGTATTTTTTTAATTTAATTACATTTTTAACCCAACATTTGGGTTTGTCCATATGTGACCCAAATTTGTTCTGTGTTTTTTTTTTTTAAGTTCACAAGAGTTTGTTCAGTCTCTTTAAGCAGGATGTTTCTGTAGTTTTCCCTTGCCGCCTAAGAGAGTTGCATAGACAGGGAACTGGTGTTTTTTTGTCAGCTTTGGATTCCAGAAAACAGCCACACTCTAAAAAATGCTGGGTTGTTTTAATCCAATTATGGGTCAAATATGGCCAAACCCAGCCATTGGGTTACATTTTTAAATGACCCAATGTTTGAGTTTGTCCATATCTGACCCAAAATTGGGTTAAAACAACCCAGCATTTTTTAGAGTGTATGAATGAAATGACCAGTAACAACTTAATGGATCAAAGCATGACCTAAATCCACTTTTAAGACTAGAAACTGTGAACGCAAAGAGAATTGAGTTATTTTTCCACTTTACAAATTTTTCAGTCCACTCATTTGTAGAACTTGTCACTTTCGCTTGGTCTTATTTAGATTTAATTATAAATAAGATACACTCTTGTTTATTCTTTAACTTCTTCTTCCATTTCTAGTTTTAACTAACGCAAAAGTCTGCCTGTCATCTATGTGTGTATGTAACAAATAAATAACTTTGACTTGTGAGGTCTGAGTTTAGTTCTTTAAAAAGGACTCAAGTGGGAAAACACCCCAAGACACAACACGTCCAGTAAGGATGAGCGGTGTACGCACAGCATCCATTCGTGCAGCAGACACAAATAAAAAATGAGGAGAGCGAGGGAGAGAGAGAGAGAGATCTCAGTTATTGTGGATACAGACACAGAGTGTTTTTCCTCAGCCAAACGCCATACTTCTCAGACAAGAGAAAAGGATGTGGGAATAATGAGTGTTTTTATGTATGACTCAATAAATCAGCGGTGTGTGCAGCTCGCGGGCCGGTCCGTGGAGACACTCCTCAGCTGCAGGGCCAAGCGCGAGCTAACCGGCAGAACAATGGGCTTCTGTGAGCTGCGCTCTCTCTTTTTCTCCTTTCATTCCTTCTCCAGCTTTTCCCCCTCAATCTCTCGTACGCAGTTCCCACCTTTCCTCGCTCCGCGCCTCACATCTCCGTCTCCCTCGCTCGCTTCTTGTTTATTGATTTTCTAGATTAAGGATCCCATGGAGAGGGATTGTAACACAACCATAAAATTATTTTGGGGTGTGCTTATTTGCCTTCCCCTTGCATCTATTTGGCCTGTGTCTGTAGACAATTATGCTTCCCCGGCCCAGTCTCAGGTGCTAATAATGAAGGACAAATAGAATCATATGTGTAAACTTCCCCTTCTGATGAAAATTTATATTAACTTTCTGCCACTGTAAACACAGAGGCATAGCCCAGCCCTCCCTGATGAATTTGAGATGAATTCGCTCATTTCTACCCCAGAAAGCCGGGCATTTACGGGAGGGAGAGAGAGAAAACAGAGATCTGCTTCATTGTGTAACCTCACACTTATTTTTTCAAGCGCAAGGAGACAAAACACGAGCCTGTCCGGCCCATCAGGGTTGGTGTGTGTGCGCAGACAACAGTGATGTGTGCGTTTGCCAGTGTGTGTGTGTGTGTGTGTGTGAACGCACGGTCCTCGTTGGGGAAACGGTGCCAGCAATAACAGACCAAACAGAGTCGGCTTCCACCGTTCACTGCAACCACAAACATTCATACGCTTCCCGCCTCCTGCAGACATCGTTATGGATGGTTCTCGCAAATCCGCGCTGCACTTTAGCACTGGACCACGTATAATAGTTTACAGTATCGCCAGCAACCTGTGGAGGGAATTAGACGGCGGGGGCCCCGTACTGAAAACAACATCTGTATCCCATAGAAATAGAAGAGCGAAAGAATTTCCAGAAACAAAGTTGAACATCACTATTACTATTGATCATTAGAGTGATTTGAACAAATCATAAACCTTAGTTTTAAACTGTGGCATATAACCCTTTGTGATTGATCATCACAAATTATAATTATACAAGAAAATCCACAACAGCAATAAATTCATAAACACTTTTGTTTGGAAATAATGGCATAAACGGCAAAAAGAATCGATAACCAAGCTGACAAGTTGAAGCTGGCAAGCAGAATTAATTTCCAAATATCAAAGAAAAACCAAATGTTTGAAGGGGTCATGAACTGGCTTTTTACATTTTATTATATTGTTGTCTGAGGTCAACTTATGACGTTCACTTCAAAAACATCAAAATGAATAAGTAATATTTTCTACCCTTGTTTTGAGTCTAGCTGAAAAACGCTCAGTTCTTATGGGTGTCTCGCACTGAAGACTTGGAAGTAAACGCTTTAACGGTTAACGGTTTTGCGTATCATAATGAGGTTCACCCATCGATGCACTTGGGGGAAATTGTTCGGAAAACGTCCAATGTTGTAAAATGGCAACCGCAATGATTTGCCCATACATGTTCGACCCAGAGTCCGTGTGTTGCACCCAATAGGTCCAATATAGATGGCACAACACCGTTCGTTACTCTTAATCGGTCTGCAAATCCAGTCTATACGCACAGTCTTCTTTCACAACCAGGCGCTGCACAATGTTCAGTATTGCTTGGTAACTCGATCCGGTTTGTCATCACGAGGTAGGCATCTATGTTATTTAGCTATGTGTGTAATGCGCGAATCGGTGGGCGGGGCTAAAACTAATGATTTGAGTAAAATTTGCTATCGTGTAATCTCATGCAATTCATTTTAAAGATGCTTAAAACGTCATAAAGAAGTATCGCAGATCAGTTTGAGAACCAAGTGCCTCTCCTCCTCTATATCTCTCTGGGAGCTCAGACATTGTTTCTGCACATCTCTGTCTGATTTCTTCGCTTTATGAAATTCGATCTCTCCCTGCTTCTCAACGGCTGGCTTTGGTAAAGCCCTTGCTTTCAACTGCTGTATATCATCTGGGTTTAGATAAGGTGACTCTACTGGGCCTTTTATCTGCCTTCTTTACAAAGCCTCGACCAAGAGAGAAGACTGCTTTTCACTTATACCATCAACACGTGCAAACTAGTGTAGGTCAGTGAATTAAATAAAGGAAGAGAGAGGCGGCGAACGAGTCCCCACTTCCTAGTGTGTGCATTCTTGGCTTCTTTTTCAAGTGATTATGATCCATCTCTTTTTAGCAGTTCCACGCCACTGAGCATCACATGGTTGGAGGAATACCTCTTAATAAATGTTGCATTCAGGGGCGAGAGAGAGCACACTCCACACTTTATTTAGAGTGAGGCCGCAGGAAATAAAAAGGAAAAGAGTAGCACAGGGCTTTTGTCAGAGCGAACGAATGGACGTGTACTCAGTTTGGGCATTGCGTTTGTTGACAAGAACTTATTAAGAGGCTCAGACAGCAGAGTACACAGCTAGAGGCGAAGTGTAGACTCTCTACAGGAGGGGAGAGAGGCACCAATCTCTCAGTCCCATTGACAAAAGAAGTGTTTGTGCAGGGTGTCGATAGAAATACACAGATGCAATGAAAAACAAACTACAGGTCTCAAGCAGACCTAGGTAGGAAATTATTGCAGTTGACTGAGCAGGTGGTAAACTTTAACTCTACGAGTGAATGAGATCATGGTGTGCTTATGTTTCTATTTAAAATAAATAAATAAATGAATGAATAAAAAGACAAACTCAAAATTACATTGCCCACATGGGCAACACTGCAATGAACTAAACCTGGCAAAACCTAATTTTGTAGCCTACTCAACTGGATTTTTTTTTAGTAAATGGCTATAAGGTAAATAATGTTGTCTCTTTTATTCTAAAAATGTTTAGGGTTAAGTCTAAATAATCATGACTAGTTTCACATAATATCCGAGCATGTGTGAGCTCTTATATACACTGTTACCCACAAGGTTGCCTGGCCACTTTGTGACCTTCAACATAAAGCACAAACCTTTGATTACCGTGCAACTAACCAGTAACCACAGTTGAAATGTTGTAGAGTATGCGACTTCTTCTCCAACGGAAAAATACATGATAAAGGAAGCTCAAAAATGGTGCTCCGGCTAGTGCGGAAAAAAACGATCACCGCAAAATGGAATCGGGTTACAACAGCACGAGTCACTCCAGGTGAAGACAAACTATTGTTTTCAGTCCATTTACCTGAGCGCTCAACTGTCATTAGTTGGCGGTGGGCTGGTAGTCCATTCAGCCTGGGTGATGGATCTTCCCAGCCCATCTCAATGAGCGTTGAGCTGTGCCGGAGATCAGTGGAGTTAATAGCGTTACATCTAGCCGGTGGTGGGCCAATGCATCTCCGTCAATCCTTCCCGCTGATGGAGCACTGGGGCCCCGGGCCCTCCTGGCTATGTGTGCCAGCGATCTGCGGCGTTTGTCTTGTGAATATTCCAATTACAGTGCGTGCCTGACCTTTTGAGTGAGCTGAGCTGGGGTAGAGTTATCTTCCCTCCTGACACACAGCGCCTATCAGTCAATGTTTCAGCGAGAGAGACAGATCTGTTTCTAAGGGTTTCAGGCTGATTACAAAGAGCTTTGGATTGTTACACATAGCCCTAGATGTGCGGCGATTAAGATGCATTCAATGCGCAGATAAACATTCGTGTTCACTCAAACACGCCCGCTCTGTGTATCCACATGCCATGTATCTGCTATAATCATCTGGCTAACTGCCTGACTACACTCGCTCCCGTAAACAAACCCTGTGACGGGCCTGTACGCCTTTTTACGGGGTTTATTTCACAGACCTAGCGTGAACAAAGTCATACTTTTGTAGTTCCCTCACCCTCCCGGCAGCTAATCTACATCTTTCATTGAATCAAGAATGGAAATGGCCAAGAAATGCTTCTTTTTCAATTTCATGCTGAGGTAGCTCAACTTAGTACAAGTAATTTCTCCTAACAAGAAAATTCATCACAATGTCGTTCACTTAGTTCGACCATGAGAGAAATTCCCCTCCTTCTTTCGCTTTTTTTCCCCTTATTCTACGCTTTGATGAACATCCCTAAAGCATCCCCACTTCTTCCATAACACTTCTGACCATAACTAGACAATTAAGTCAGCTTTTGAAAAGAAACAAGAGACTGTGATCTACATCGAAAAGAAATTAAATGTAAGAACATGCGTGCCTGGCAATGTAAACCACAAATAATATATAACTTGTGTACACAAGATGAATTATAAACCGTTTGATGTGGGATTTATGGTGAAACGATTTTCACTGAAATTGCTAGAAAAAGTTCATAAGTATTCATTTAAACACAAACTTCTAAAGTAGAAAGACTGAAATAGTATATTCTTATTTTTTTTTTACTGTTCATCACACATAATTATACAAAAATTGTTATGTTATGGCTATAAAAATGACTGGATGAAACAACCACAGTCAAACTGAGGTAAATGCCCAATGTCACCACACAACTAAGGAAATACCTAGCGGGCAAATTCATCCATCAAATAACTTCTGGTAAATACCTCAAGCAATAACAATCACATTTCAATTGAAATGAAGTAGCTTTGGAAGATTTGAGCGTGAAAGCAATATCAGCTTAGCGTCAAATCAAGCATGAAGCCTCACACACAACCTTAATTCATGTTTTGCATACGACAACAGCATTTCCTTATCACGCCGTTCACTCAATCCCTCTCATGCACAATGTGGCGTGCGCCGCTAGTTCCCACTCTTTGCACGTGCTGACATTCTCGGCTGTTTTCTGGCTTGCGATGGAGATGTTCAGGCCAAAATGACAGCGATGGAGAGGGGATATAGCATCTATCCTACACTTTAAAGATAAAAAATGTTCCCGTACGAGCCCCCAGAAATAACACCCGCTGAGAAAGCCTGCAAGCCCAGGCTAAGTGACACATGCGTGCATTTGAAAAGCCTCTTGTGTATTTGCGAGCTGAGGCCGGGCTTATTTACAGCATTTGTTGAAAAGCCCTGAAGAGCTGCAAGCTGAGAGGGTCTCTTACATATGTATTCAGTCTGGGGGCAGTGAGCTATGAGCCAGGCCAGACGCCACTCATAGGATCTCCCTCTCGCTCGCTCTCTTCCAGCACTATGGAATTGAAATATTTAAGTGGAAGAGTGGCAACATCTGACTACCTTGTGCATAGTAAATAGAACGAGGGAGAAACCGGGAGAGAGAACAGCTCGGGCAATCGCAGCCCTCAACTCCTTAACCAGATTTACATCATTTTAATATTTGTTCCGGAAAACCATCACACACAAACATCCCCAGGCAGGCGTTTCACAGGCTGATTTGTTACTATTCATGGATAAACCGGAGAGAAACTGTAATACTAGACATGCTTGTTAAATTCACAAGGCGCCAAAGCTGCCTTCTAGAAAATCCTGCCTCTTGGTTGTCAGCTTAAGATGCCGGGCATCTGCATATGTGAGCTTTTTAAGCTCTGTTAAATGGTTTGTGGTGTCATAGGCTGTCAGAGATACTGGGAGGATGAGGTTCAGGATGCTCCAGTTTCCTCTCCATGTTTTTATTGAGTTTGAGTTCAAGATGACTCTAAAAGATTCCTTTCTCCGAATGACCTGCCTCAGAACATATAATGTTCGGTTCACTGCTCTGTTCGCCACACAAGGTTTGGGCAATGAACTAGACTACCCATAAGCACCTGCTCCACATTCTTAAAACAGTTTTTTGATGGCATAATCCACAGTGAAAATACGTCACTTTTGTCTCTGGTGGAGGCTTCTGCCCTGAGGGCTGTTATAGATTTCAGTGCTATTAAATTCCACAGGCAGGGCTGTTAGGAAACATCAAAACAGTAGGAAATGAGATGTGAAGTGGTCATTGATCTTGACCGACCGACTGCTGGAGTTTTATTTACACACAGAGGTTAACGTAATTGCTAAACACAAGCGGCTGGTCAGAGTTGTGGCCTAATGGTTAGTGGTTAGCCCCTGTGCTAACACATTGAGCAGTGGTGCCCGGTTGGGGTCAAGGGAGTTTGAATCCGGGAAATGTCATTTCTTAATAACCCACTAGCCTTCACCCTTCTCCACTCTTGAATCAATAAAGAGGTATCAAATTAAATAAAAAAATATAAATAGTATACCATACAAGTACACCATAAATAGTATACCATACAAGTAGAGTACTTATACATGTTAAAGTGGCCCTACAGGGCCAGATTTGAGGAACCCTGATATAAAGTATAAAATAAAAAATATAGGGCTGTCAAACGATTAATCGCGATTAACCGCATCCAAAATAAAAAAATGTGTTTACATAATATATGTGGGTGCACTGTGAATAATTATTTTCTATATATAAATACACACACATTCTTATATTTAAGAAATATTTTCATGCACATAGATTTATATATAATTTATATTATATATAAATATTTTATATTTAAAATATATTTTTTTCCTAAATATACATACATGTGTGTATTTATATACAAAATAATTATACACGGTGCACCCACATATAGTATGTAAACACAAACTTTTATTTTGGATGCGATTAATCGCGATTAATTGTTTGACAGCCCTAAAAAAATATATGACAAAAATGCATAAAAAGTATAAATACACCATCAAGTATAAAATATAGTATAAGATTAATAACGTATAAAATAACATAAAACAATTTAAAGAATCAAATAAGCATATAAAATACGTATATTTCAACATGACATAAGCACTATAAACTATACACATAAAACAATTCTCGTTTGTAGCCTAAATGTGCAGACATGGCTTATTGAATTTATAACTGTAAGGCTGAAGGTGTGTGTTTCGCCCCCATGACGCTACTAGGGCCGCCCAAGCTTGAGCAATGTTCATGAGTGTTTGTTTCCAGCACATTTCACTCTGTTCCTTTCTCTCGCTATCCCTCCTCCTCATCCTGTCCCTCGCTCGATCTCTCTTTCAAAGCCACGGATTGACATTTCGCCCGGTCTCTAGAGACGCCGATGGGAAATGGAGTTACTACTGCAGGCACACTGTAATTTCCATACAGCCACATGTTATGTGGCCTAAACACAAGTGACCACTCCAGGATCTGAGTCTGTGGCGATAATAGAATAATGCCTGCTGTTGTCTGGGGAGGCACATCAGTCACGGCGAGGCTTATATCTTGCAGTGTCATCGCGAGAGGCGGCACGCCTCTATATGTCAAAGCTCGACGTCTACAATGTTCGCTGATAGTGAAATGGCACCGTAAAACACAACAGCAAGCCATCGAGAGTGCATAAAACACATTTGTATTTTGTTTCTAGCGATGATGAGAGCTTTATGAAAGGTGGCTCTGGTGAAACAGTATGTGTGTGTGTGTGTGTGTTATTTACACTCTGTAGTGGAGGAGTCTCAGGCCGGTGTGATAAAGCTAATGAGCTTCTTTGTGCTGGAGTGTAAATGAGACAGTCACCTCGCTTTCGCTATCTGCACGGTAGAGACTCCAGGGGTGATTACTGCTTTAAATTATGCTCAAGGGCAAAGTGTTATTTGCATCAGAGGGGCTTTTATTTGGCTGATGAGCGGCGAAAGCCGTCATCACCCTGCCTGAAGATGTTGCACTCGCAGCTCCCGGTGGACGGTGGGGGAGACGGGCTGTTTGTGTGGCGTCTTCGCGTTACTTTGTTACTTTCCCCTCCTGAATGACAGTCAATGGACCCCTAGAGACGCCTCCTCCCACCTCTTCTGAACGCATGCATGTGTGTTAATGTGTTTGTGGGGTGATGATGGAGTCAGACTCATTGAATATCAATTAGCACACTAGTTTTCCTCTGTTGTGATTCCGTTCATGGTCTATTGTGGGGTATTTTCCAGGTGTTTTCTAGCAAAATAAGTCCTTTTTAGATCATTTGTTTTCCGTGGTCACCCCCTCCCTCCTCCCCAAGTGGTTCCCTCAACTGCGACACTACCTCCAATTTCATTTGCTCTTAAACCTGAAGAAGACGGGGAAAATATGGCTGACACTGGCTGTCAGGCGTCTCATCTTAAATTCTCCTCAAGCTAAAATGTCGGGTTAATTGCTGTCATTTTTACATCGGGCCAGCGACTTACACACCGCTTCCTGTAACAATTGCTGTTAGCAGAGGAAAAATATATAAAATGAAAAGTGTCCTGTGCATCTGGACACACCACTCATAAATGCATGGAAGTGTGGCTAATAAAAATCACAAAAAACAACAGAGAAAAATTACTGCAGAATTCTAATGGATGAAGGTGAAATAAATTAAAATGACGCTTTTTTTTTCTTTTTTTTTTTACTTATCCTCTCCAGACAGGAAGTTCATTTTTTAGAGTATGGCTAACCACACTATAAATATATACGATCGCAGATTATTAAACCAGGACAATCATCTAGACGGTCCATTATATCATATCACATTATCTACAGATCAATGCAAACCTTCTTGTATACATGCACTACTATTAATATAACAACATTAAAAGCTCATTTAACAACAGCCCACAATCAATGAAGTCCATGTCCTTGGCAACCATTCTCGTCACAAACACTAATTCCATTAAAAAGGTTCTTATTACAAAAAATAGCTAAAACACACCATAAAAGTTCATGCTTAATTGTGCAAATCCTGGATTTAGTGCCTTAATCAATAATGAAAATTGAAAGGAAAATAAATAATAATATTAATAATTCACGGGTGTTTTTTTCCTTAGTAAGAAAGTTTGGCAATGCACAAAAACATTACTAATACTTATTTTTAATTGGAATCTGTCATCTTTCTCTAACACACATTATTAGGCAGATGTGTAGTAGGAATTCTCTGACTGTGGCGTGTGTGAGAGGGAACTGTGCAGGAAGTGTGTGAAGTTAACAGCACCTGGCCTCCCTTTAAAAAGCCTCCCGAGGCCTGTTAGCTGGCCCACTCATTTCAATGTGTCTGTCTGTGCTCTCTCGCTCGCTCTCTGTACGTGAAACATTGTCACTCTCTCCACTGTCTCTATGGTACTTATCTCTCCTCTCTTCACTCTTTCTGCTTACACTGCCCTTTTCTTCCACTCTTAGTGCGAATTATCTACAGACAGATAACACAAAATTTATTCAAGTAAAATCCAGCTGTACAGGAATAATATTACTAACTTTTATTACAAATTATTAACAATAACTTTCGTACAAATGAAATTTTACTATTCAATCTTTTTTTAATAACGTTATTTGTTATTGTTAAACTATTTAAGACTATTAGCAAGTAGTAACATACAAATTTAATTTTACAATTTATTGATTTAATATAACAGTATGTGTTATTGTTTAACTATTTATGACTATTAGCTATTGTTTAACTAATAAGTAATACTATTATAATAATAAACAACTTTAATACTATTGTTAGATGCTTTCGTATTGTGATGCTTAATCTAATCTAATGTTGCGATATAAAAGCTATTTAAAAATAATTTTTTTTAGTTATACATATATTTATATTATATACATTTATATTTATAATAATAATAATACTTTTTTACTATTTCTAATTCTGTTTGTTTACTTAATAATAAAATAAAACTTAACAATATTAAATACTGTTAAAAAGTAATAATAATTAAAACAATGATGATGATTATTGATAAACTACTACTATTAATAATATTAATAATATTAATAATAATAATAATGATACTTAGATTAGATGCTTCTGAATTGTACAGGCTTTGTACAGTAGCCAGCACAAGACTCATTTATTAATTTGTGAAATAATTTATATGAATTTACATTTTTGTAATTTATTTTGTAATAATAATTTAGATTTATACAAATTAAAAAGTCAATACCCAATTTATATTTGTATACTGTAAATTGTACTGTTATATAAATGTATATTAACATGACAATTTTTTACATTTTTAATTGTTTATGTTTACAGTATTATGAAATATATAAATATATAAAAATATATGTTATATAAAACATCTATTTTACATTCATTTTAAATTACAATAAGTAATTCAAAATTATTAGATTTATTTATATTTAAGTCTGTTTATAATATATTTATTATAACAAATAAATGCATATCTATTTATTTTTAATATACACATTTAAAATGAATATAAAACTAAAATATAAAATATAAATATTTCAATAGGTTTAAAATAATAATAATAATAAAAAAATCATCATCATCAACTACTAACAATTCACAAATCTGAACTATAATCAATAACGTCTTTGATACAAGTTTCCAAAAACACGTTTGAAGAGCACACCGTTAACCACAAAACACTGCTCATCTCGATCTCGCACACAGTGAAGAGTGCAGGTTAAAACAGAAGTCAGTAATGAGAAAGCGGGGGGATTGACCCCAATCAGACACGTGTGTGAGACACACACAGAGAGAGAGAGACGGCCAGTGTGATGATGAATGGGAGATGGGGGTGCTGTTGTAATCACCAGCTGGAGAGGGTGGCCGGGAGGGGGGTGTTCCAGGGGCCCACAAAGAGCCGCGGGACACACTTCACTCTGCTACACTGATCCTGTCTTACCCACAGGCTCATGGGCTGCTTTCAGCTGCTGGCAACAGGACTGAGCCACTCACACACACACACACACTCACTCACACTGTAATTTAATAGCTATAAACTTCAATATGAAACAAATACAAGCTTATTAAGGACAATCAGGCACACACACTCACACAGGCACACACACACAAACAAACAAAC
Source organism: Pimephales promelas (assembly GCF_988280905.1). Taxonomy (NCBI): domain Eukaryota; kingdom Metazoa; phylum Chordata; class Actinopteri; order Cypriniformes; family Leuciscidae; genus Pimephales; species Pimephales promelas. Next base: position 3,816,385 of record NC_142792.1, on the reverse strand, counting down.
AAACAAACAAACAAACACACATACTTGTCATTTAATACCTATAAACTTCAAGATGAAACAAATACAAGCTTATTTAGAACATTGAAATCAGGCACACACACACACAGGCACACACACACAAACACAAACACACACACACATACACTGTCATTTAACAGCCATAAACTTCAAAATGAAACGAATACAAGCTTATTTAGAATAATTACATCTAAATTAAAAAAAGTCTAAAAATATGTATTACAAACTAAAATTCTAAATATAACCAAGAAATAAAAACAAACTTTTTTATTGGCGTTCTTTAAGCATTTTTTGAATATAACAACTCACATGACGACCAAAGTGTTGAAAAAGTAATTGAAATCCTTGAAAATCATACAAATAATGACTGAGGATTCACAAATTCTGTTTTCACAGACACAGTGACACACTCGAGAGTGAATAAGTGAACACACACACACACACACACACTCCACACACCGCCCGCAGACTCTCCCTGAGCTCAGCCTGACCTCACGCTGCTCTTTTGGTGAGCTGTCAGACCCATCATTCACCGCACCGAGACGCACGCATATACATCAACACACAACACTTCTGCTTTTACAAGTCAAAAATAATCAAGCACGCATTGATAATGCATATGCAGACAGAAATACAACACGCATTGGTCAGTTGAGCTTTCCGGAGATGCCTGGCAGCCCATACAAGGAGGAGGCCCTCTAGTGGCCACAAAACAAAGACACACAGTACTCGGGCACACTTCTCCAACAGATTCACCAACAACACTGCCCAGATTTCTTCACAAAGTCTACAAATGACATCCGAAAACTGACCACCACGATAACTAAGAAATAAAAGTCCAGTTCCAGTGTAAATGCACACAACTGAAGGGTGTCAGTCAAATAGCAGCCTGCTGAGTCTAGTGTGAAGCCTGTGAGAGAGGGGGGAGAGAGAGAGAGAGAGAGAGAGAGCGAGCGTGGCGGATGACAACGGACGGGGGGAGAGACGTAACTTACCTGCTGTTGTTGCAGATGCAGCAGCTCGACTGCGCTTACTTCACCGCTCGTCTCCCCACTTGATCTTCCATCTCTACTGCCAGCATCTAATTGGCTGCTTAGGCTGCTCATTCCATTTTGACTCATTGAACTGTTGCTTATTGTCTCATTGGCCGACTCCTGCATCATGACTTAATACCTAGAAGTGATTAAGAGGCACCGGTTAAGGCTCTTGTTACAATCCCCTTTAAAAAAAGGGGGGGTAAAAAAAGAAAAATGGGGGCGAAAAAAAAAAAAAAAAAGCTTTCCATTATCAACCCCTGCTCCCTTTGCAAATTAAAGCATTTAAAGGGGGGAGGGGGTGGAATTATGCATTCACTGTGTAAATGAAGCAATACAAAGAGATGCACGATTGCACGTTTCTTCCTGCCTTTTATTTTATATTTCCCTTAATGAATGCTTTTTTGAATTGTGTTTTTTTTTTTTGCATTTCGACCATCCCACACAGATAAACATCACAAATGGAGTTTAAATATAAATTATAGGCACATGTTTGAAATATCCCATGGTTGTTTTTTTCCCCCTCTTAAAATATCCCCGTTGCGTCTCGACTGAACGGAGTTGCTTAATGACGCACAGCTAATCATGCAAAATTAAAATTTGGTACAGGAGGTGTGGGGAGAAGAGGGGGAATTACAAATCACATGCTTCTGTACTGTGATGAACGATATAATGGTCTTTTCTTTTAGCTGGAGCAAAATAAAAATCGCCTGCTAGTCAAATGAGGAGGAATAAAAAAAAAAAAATCTTCTGTCACATATAGGGTAGTTCTGTTCTGTTCTTTCCCTCCCTTTTATTTTAATCACATACTCAAATATTCATTACTTCCGTATATTTAGTGGCGTCCGCCGAGCGCAATTAAAATTCAAACAGAGCAAAAATCGTCAATTTTTTTACCCAGGCAAATAAATGAAAAGATATTAAATTAATTTTCACTGGCATCTATTGGAAATCAAAACAGAGGAGAGTGGTGGATGCAAAAAAAAAAAAAAAAAATCACGAATATCACTAATGATTGTGCTAAAACAGCATAAATTATGCATATTACCTCTTCTCTGGTAATAAATGTTTTATCATTTTCCCTGCATAAATGTTGTGTACGTTCACATGGACCCTGGCAAGATCTGTAATAAAAGAACCGTCCGACCCAACAAACTCAATTCAAGGTGTGTTCTGCATAGCTAATACACCCACAAGAGCCTTAATACACACACACACACACACAGAGACACCCGATCTCCTCCGTCATTCACAGATTCATCGAACCCCCCTCCTCTCTTCCCCTCACACATTTTGTTTCTCTCAGAAAATGATGACAGGCCGTCTCATATTTCAGCGCATTCAAACATAAACAATATTAATTACGCTAACGCACAATAAAATATCCCTAATCTCGTGTAATGTTTAGAGGGGATTCGTTTTTCCTGCAACACTTTCATTTATTTCCCTGACAGCTCCGCCATCCTTCTTTCCACAGATTAAACACATCAATTTTGTCACCTGCTACGTACGGACAATTAGCAGCGATCTTTGAACGAGAGCGTACAGTAACTCGACAGCCGAGCCACGGGGAAAAAAAAGAAAGAAGAACGCCGCTAATCAAACGCACGACACAACAAAGACACAGTCTTCTAATCCACGGCTGCTTTTCAGATCAGCGAATTACATTTTAACGGCTCGGCTCGCGTTTTATGACGCAAAAAGATTGTACATTTATTTAGAAAGTACACCACTGGTCAAAGAAGTGCAGAAGATTAACAGACAAGGAGAAAGAGAGAAAGAAGCAGACACACACACACACACACACACACAGTGTGAGTGCTGACGAATCTCTCCTGAAGAAACACAAAGCTGCCGTAGAGATTAGGCGACTAATAAGTATTCAAATTAGGCATAAATTTTACATGCCCAATGTTTAAAATATTCAGAGAAGGGCCTCTTGATTGCCTTTACGCGAATTTTATGAACAACGTAATGGAGTGTTTTTTAATGCCACAATGAAGGAGACTAAAAAAGTAAGGCATGAGTTTAGGACACTAATTAAAATTACATTTCGGATCACCGTAATCCCGGTTTTCACTCTAGAAAATCAAATATGACTTCTATGAAAAGACAACCTGATTATTCCCACATGTTTTGAATTAACCAAAGAACAGATTACATTTTGATGTAGGCTACAAAAATCTTTTTCACTTCAAATTTGGTTTTGCGTTTAATGACGCGGAATACTGATCCTGTCATTATAGAAACACACATTATTAACACTGTATCCTCTAAATCCACATGATCCACAACTGGCGTGTAGGTGTCTAACCGAACGTAATGCTCATGCAGATGTATGCAAAGTGTATTCAGAGAGATCAGGTGCTGCTTTAACCTTAATGACAGCGGTGAGATAAATTAATTAGCCATCTGAAGGCAGCATCCAAATCTGCCAATTACAATGTCAATTAGAAACACATCCTCGCTCGCGATCATGGCGCGGACGCGAGGAGGGTGGGTGCGTGAGTGAAGTCTAGTACGGGACTGTACCGCAAGCACCCAAAGTCAGTCTTCATTCTATTGCGTGACCCTCGTTTCTCCGTCTCTGACCCTTGAGATCGAACGCCTGTCACTTCTACAACACACTTGGTTTTCCATAAAAACCCACTGGGGTCGAGGGTTTGTGCTATTGGAACAATATTTACAGCCCTCGCCGTCCTCCTAGTGTGGAAAAGCTCCGGTCCATTTGACACCGGAAAAATTGGACGAGCCCTAAAACACATTTCAGTGAGTCGCTGTGATAAACACACAGCTTGTGAGCCGTTATTACCCGTATCATCTTGATAACAGTCATAATCTAAAGGAAAATCTGTATTCGGGAAGGTGTATAAAAACCAAATCGCTCCATTTCTGGAATAAAAGATGTTATTTGGATCTTTTTTGTGTGTGCTTTAAACGCTGTAACAGTACCAGGCGTGCGATTCCTTTCTGGCTGTGCAAATGTTTGCTCTCGAATCGTAGGCTGTGCAAATCTGTCCTTTCCATCAGGTGAAAAATCCCAGACAGGATCCTGACAACACATTCAAGGGCTACGCCTGTGATTTCGGGTGGGTGGGTAAGCAAAGAAAGGTGTGGGTAGAGAAAGCCACAAATATAGCCCAGATGTTTCTCATACACACACACTCCTCCTCATGAAGGAGTAAAGTTACTCATGCTTGTTTGAGCTGATCTGATTTTACAACCGCGAATGTTGCCTCATTATCAAACGCAGCACCCTTCTTATCGGGGCTCGGATATCAATTCTAAGTTGGCGCTCGGAAACCGCGGGACGTTTTATACAAGTCGCTGAAAAGGGGCACCAGAGGCTGCAACTGTGACATTAACACACACACACACACACACAGAGAGAAATCATCCACTTCATTTTCCCCCTCCCCTGATAGGACGAGCAGAACAGACCTGAAAAAGAGCTTGATGATTATTTCAGGGAGGCATAGGAAAGGCAGACTCTGTGATCCAAGAAGACTAGTCATTATCAGTGCATTGCTCAGGTGCCCAGAATCCTAACATTGCAAGGAAAAAAAAATACAAAAAAATTACATTTCACAGTCTGCTAGCTTCACTCGCTCTGATTCAGTTAAGATATGGATACCATTTAAAATAATCACAAATTCTGTGCTCCACTGAAATTAATTCATCATTGCCATAAGTTACAACGCATACAAAATAAAGCAGCGCGGCGCTCCACTATTCTCAATATTTAACAGTCGGGAATGCTTAATAAATCAAAATGGCAGATTTCAAAAAGTTGGAATTTCAGCACGTGACATGGAGGATATGATCATTAAACACCTAAAAAAACATGCAGTCTTAAAGTGAAACAACGCATGCCAGCAGTCCTTTTTGGCCGTATAGCGTTAATGACTCTCCTCTAAAGCTGAATGTAATATTACAGACCCCCTCTTCTCAGTCAGAGGGATTTCAAAGTGATTCACAATGGACGAGATTACGGAGTAAAAAAGAGCAGGAGGGAAATCATATTTATACCACGAGTTCAAAAAATGAAAAGGGAGGATGAATACATCGCTTTTCAGGATTAATAGTATGCAAAGTAAGCGAATCAAGTGTTGTTATCGGTGGTAAAATGAGAACACATTCAAGAAATAAAAGATAAATAGACCGGCTGTGATTCGATTCAATGTTCAGAACTTAATTCTGGGCTATTGACATTAAAAGAAGGAGACTGAGGGGACAAAAATTCAACACACACAGTTCATAAATGCTAAACACAACAAAGCCGGAGATTCGGTTCAGATTTTTCCAGCGCTTCCAAAAAGAAAAAAAAAAAAAAAAAAAGGGAAAGTGAGTGTTTCAAGTCTTTCCATTTGATTCAAATTTTACCCAGCAAGCACCTCCCTCTCCGAACGTGGGTGACAAGACAGTGACGCTGGTATCTCATCAAGCAGTCCCTGCGCTTGCATTTTGGGTAATTTCTTTAATTAACTCAACCCACCTAATCACCAGTAATTGACCTATAAAAGTAGGAGGCCCCATTGTCTGCTCCAATCGGAGACAGTCTCTCCCTCACTATTTATCCGTCTTCTTTCACTATTTACCTGCTTCAAAACGCATATTTCATTTCATTTGGTGCCGCAATTATCCTTCGTGACACCGGCTGCGTGCGGGGCGAGATTAAAAGGCTCGGGGTGGAGGGGGCAAGCGTGCTCGCCCCTGCCCGGGACACGCGGCCGCGTTAACGACCGGGACGGCCGCCACACAGACACCGACTCAGAGAGACATAGCTCATGGTGACGTTTCCACTTATTTGAGGCTGATTAGGGTCATTATGTCCCACTGCTCTGATTTATGTTGTCATTCTTTCGGCCTGGTCCTGCATCGATAGATCTTAATGAATTGGTAAATAAGGGTGAAGATTACACTTGACAACACCGCAACATTTCTCATTCATACCCGACAAGATTTATGTAACCAATTAGGGCGGTAACAGGCGAGATTGGTCGAGAGAAAAATAATCTTTCCCGAGGAAAATTACCCAGAGTCTAAAACCTCGACAAAATAGATAATGGGCAGTCTTTAAGGGAGACTTAGTCACAGAGCGAGAGCCTGGGCTGAAGGGTTCTCAGAAGTGCGTTTAAAGAGGGAAGCGGCTCTTGTAGGACTTTCAAATTGATTTTTTTTTTTTTTTCTTAAAAATTCAACCGGAGCACGCACACACATACACACACGCACTAACTAATCAGCCGCCATCTGCATGTCCAAACCAGAGGCCATGAAATCAATGGATTAAAAATTAACCTCTCACCAACAAAGAAGCACTTTGATGTGCAAATGTGAACTCAAGGAGGTAGATTGCAAACTAGTACAATGCACATAAGAGAGAGAGAGAGAGAAAAATATAATACAAATCAATCGTTTCTCCATGACTTCACTGTGTGATGATGCCTCGACTGAAGAAATCATTTGCATTTTACAATAGTCTGGTATTTCAATTATTTAATTTACATCTGTGCGGTGTGAGAGTAACCAGTCGACTCATTTCGCATTAAAATATCAGATAAAAAAGGCCGATCATCAATGAGCGCAGACAGGCCGAGGAGGACCCGGAGGGACGTGGGAGAACAGAGGGAGGAAAACGAGAGTGATGCTGCCGTCGTCTCCCTTCAAGCACATGCAAATAAGGCTGTGATGCTTAACTGCATCATTTATGGGGATAATAGCGGCATCATCATTACGGGACTCAAATTAAATTACATCACAATTAGCATAACAAAGTGATTGGTTAAACTTTCAAAACAAATAACCGCCTCGGCTAATGAGCGATGTTAATTGGCATGGGCTCTTTCTGAAAAAAAAAAAAAATAATAATGTAGGAATTAAAAAAAAAAAAAATTCATATTGTTTGTTGTTTTCTTTTTTTATTTATTTTTTGAGAGGGCATGAAAAAAAAAGTGAATTTGCATAATAATAATTAAAAAAAAACACCAAATATGCAAGCTATTACAATCAAACTCTCAATGTAAATTCTCCATATGTAGTACTAATCACCCAGCTCATTATGCATCAGAGTATTAAATAATAAAGAAGACAACGTCCACATTCCAGCACAAAGCCATATAAAAACTTAATAATATGCTCACAATAGCCCAATAGTCAGCGTCGCTCACCCTTATGAATATTTAAGTAAACAAATTGTCTGCCCGCCTTTGCTAGGGATAATTAGTACTCGAGGGCTAATCATTTGACTGACCCCACCTCCAAAATGGGACAGGCTCGTTGAAGTTTTAGGAGACTGAAAACTTAACTCTTTCAAATAAAAAAAAATACACACATAAAACTAATTACTATCTTACATTTATAAGCCTGCTAAAAATTCCAATAGCTGCTCACAAAAATATTTAATTGCAAATACACAGAAAAAAAACAAAAACATAAAAAGCACTCAAATGATTTAATTTCCCATCAGCACACTATAAACTCCACAAACACTTCACTTCAAATAGGCAAAGTCAAATCACATGAGAAACACACACACACACCTTACGGCACGCGCACACACACCCACACATAACCACATTCATTATCGTCATTGCCATTATCACCAGCAATTAACCCACAGATGAAAGCAGCCCACAAACCAAGCCGGAGAACGCCTTGAGGAATGAAAAGTCCCGATGGATGGGTGAAAGTAGGAAAGCATGGATGGATGGATGGATGGATGGATGGATAGAGGAAAAGGTGGTTTTATTACCTGCAGGTGAGCAGTGTGGTACGGCAAGCTGGACAGGGTGTTTCGCGGAGAGTCGTGCATCACGGGGAAGAGCGTGCGATTATCAGTGTCATCACTCCAACTGTGTTTATACAGACTCGCATCATAAACAAGCGCCTCTTTGGCCCCGTCCCTCACGCGTCGCTCATGCATACTTAAATCGGCAGTGCACCCATTAAAAAAAACGACCCCTATCTCCTGACAATTATTCCTTCATCTCCACTTGTCACCAAGCAATTACGACAGCGCGCAGACAGGGCCCAATAGGAGACGCGGGGCTTTGGGAAGCCGAGCGACCGGCCGGGAACGAATGAAAAAAGTGCCTAAAATGGAAATGTGTCGCCCCGACCCGGAGCTTTTCTGCCTTTTGTGACGCACTGGAAATACTGGCATCATTAGCATTACATCTCTCAAAATTCTCCAAAAATGCCACTGTGCTTCCTCTTAAAATGCTCTTCAAAAAAGTGTTACTCTCCCTCTTTTTCTTTCTTTCTTTCTTTCTTTAAAAAAAAGGAAGTCTTTCGTCTTGCTGACTGAGTTGCTGAGTGAAAGAAGCGAGTGTGTGCGAGTGTGTGTGTGTGTGTGTGTGTATGTGTGTGTGACCATGCGCACCAGCGTCTGAGCGCTCCCTCACAGCCTGCGCGCGGAGCCGGGGACTCGGATCGCTCTCCGCCAGACGCCTCTCGCTGCTCTCATTTGAGCGCGCGGCTCACCACACACGCACACACTTTCTTTTCCTCCTGCGTTCGGACTCCAACCGAGAGGGGATTTAACACACGCGGCCAGCTGTGGAGGACGTCCAGAGCCTCTAAAAACGCAAGGTACGTGTTCCTGCCTTTTCTAAAAATTCATGAGATTAGCAAGCATGTGACCTTCTCAAAGACGGGGGGCGACGCAAGTCTGCAAACAAACTAAGCTTAGTGTTTTCTAAAATAAAAACCACAACACTCTCAGCCAGGAAAAAACAAAAATTAACCTACCTTTTGAGAAACGACACGCAATCCCACTCCCCGAAGGTAGAGGCATTTGAAGATATTCTTAGAAGCCTTAAAGCATTAACTTGCATCAAATATGAGGAATAGGATGCCACTGGTAGGCAACAGCATCAGAGCAAGAAAAAAATAGGAGGGGGGGAGTGGGGAGTGGGGGTACGAAGAACGAAAGAAAGAAAAAACTAGCTGACGTTCACTGTCAAAGCCATCATTAGAGAACTATTTACAGCGGTATTTATGTGAGCAGCGCAAAGCGCCTCTTGCTCGATCACGTCCGAGAAACCCGTGGCATTTTTACGCCTGTAATTAAAACAAATCAAGCAGACCTCTGATTGTTTTGGCACCCGAGGACTAAACGTACACAAAAATCAGCGGTTTGATTGTCAGGGTGGGGAGGTGTGTGTGCGTGTGTGTGTGTGCACTTTTCGCCGTGTTTCCTTCTTTTTCCTTTCGAGATGGATGATAGGGCTACTTTAGCAAGTTGAGTGATAGTGTGGTGGAAATAATAAATAAATATGCCTGCTGCTTTCCTTATTAGGTCAAACTAACCCCAAAAAAGTCCTTACGAGGGAACTATTTGAGCGAGGAGGGAGAAAAAGCTTGGAAACCACTTTGCAAATTTGCCTTTACGGATGTCAATCGAGATTATTTGCACTATGTACTGCCTGTTGTCAAAACCACAAAATCTTTCGCTTTGGTATCTGTGGTATTGTCAACGACTGAACTAATGGTGTTTGTCAACCCCTTCTCTCGTTCCCTCACCCCGCATGCCACAGATGTTTCTCCTAGCAGTTCCCGCAGACAGGAATCCGCTCGCAGAGACGAGAGCCGCGCTCTCCCCCAGGAGAGCAGCACAAAGGCCAGTCTGCACGCGGCAGATGCAAAATCGAGTCCATCTGCTGCAGGCTTCCCATCGCCTCATGGAGATTGAAAAGTGAGGGTCGTTGGGAAGCGTTCGCGTTGACGTCGCTGGAACCAGCTGTTGGTAAACGGGGCAGATTTTAAGTACAAAAGACTGACGTTGATGCTTTTTGCACTGAAAATGGACTAAACGGTTCCATATTTCAAGCTGCTGGTAAAATCAATTACCTCATATACAAGTGTAGAAGGTCACACGTCACGCGTGTCGTTTTAAATGTTGTGAACAATCCAGCCAAGCCAAGCATGACAAATTTATTTAGTTAAATAAAAAAAAACTAAACCCAAGCCTCAAGTCGCACATCATCTATTTAACTGTATTATATCGTTAGAAACTATTGAGCTCGAGCCAAAAGGCCACTCCAGACCAGAGCAAACGCTCAATGAGGAAGTGTAAAAGGTGTCTCTGGCAGGCATGGAAGGCCTCCAGATCTCGGCGTCACCACATGAATCACGTCTTACGCGTCATATTATTTATATTTCGGCTCAATCGCTAAGGGCAACATCGCGCCCTAACCTTCACTTCACGAGACAAACAGGCCGATTTAGCTTTTAGCGCTTGATAGCAGTTCTCAGTTCTCCTATCAGGTTTTATTCTGTCCGTCTCTCACTTAACTCTCTCTCTCTTTACTCCCCTCCTCATTTCACAGGGATTTGGACTGCAAGGTCAATGAGGACAAACAATTCCAGCAGCGTCTCTCGAGCGCGTGCAGAAGAAAGTGTCGTTTGAGGGGGGATGGACTCGATGGCAGAATTGGTGTCTCTGAGCGCTGGCATCATTTCCATGGCAACCCCTCGAACTATTAATTTTCAATTAAAGCAGACACAAAACGTCCTGCCCCGAGACTAGGGAAGGTGTCAAGAGCACACTGGGGGGAAACCAGGGCTTTTTTGGGAGCAAGTGACACTATTGGGCTTGTTCATAGCGACAAAAATCACACCACTGAGCATCTAAGCACTGCTTTTATTTCACAATCACACCAGTTACAACACCAAAAACCACTGAAACTCATGCATGCTAATATTAGCAATTGATAAGATAATAATTGAACATGCTAGCATTATCATCTCTATTATGTCCCTTGACTGTTTAACAGAGGTGTTACCTCCCCCTTGTGTCAGTTTTAAAATCTGACAGGATTGTCAATTGCAATAAAAGCTTATGGTTACAATTTATGCAGAACTTTAAGTAAATATTGTGCACCAACCTAATTTGCGGCCATTCAATTGTACTAGAAAGTTGGGATCACTAGAAATATAATTTATAGAAATCGAGTTAACATGCATGAACTCCACTATGTTTGTCCACGTGTGGAGATGATCCAAATTAATCCTGAAATGTGACCATCTGTACAATCACATTATCATGGTCACAAATTTGAATATTTAATGAGTGACCTATATATATATATATATATATATATATATATATATAGCGATTTATCGCATCCAAAATAAAAGTTTGTGTTTACATAATATATGTGGGTGCACTGTGTATAATTATTTTATATATATATAAATACACACACATGCATGTATATTTAAGAAGAAAAATATCATTTATATATAAAATATTTATATTTATATATAATATAAATTATATATAAATCTACACACAGTATATACATGAAAATATTTCTTAAATATACATGCATGTATATTTAAGAAAAAAAATATCATTTATATATAAAATATTTATATTTATATATAATATAAATTATATATAAATCTACACACAGTATATACATGAAAATATTTCTTAAATATACATGCATGTATATTTAAGAAAAAAATATCATTTATATATAAAATATTTATATTTATATATAATATAAATGATATATAAATCTACGCAGTATATACATGAAAATATTTCTTAAATATACATGCATGTGTGTGTATTTATATATATAAAATAATTATACACCCACATATATTATGTAAACACAAACTTTTATTTTGGATGCGATTAATTGCGATGAATCGTTTGACAGCCCTAATATATATACATATTTATCTTTTTTTTTATTCTTTCAAAAATGCAAAACTTAGATTAGATTTTTAATTCCATGCATTTTCAGTGTGACCTTATAAACCTCACAGTATATGGGTATTATATCAGCCACCCTGCTCTAGATATCAGCATCAGCCCATGAAAGACTCCAACCGGTTGACCACCACTAAAGACTGAGCTAACAGCAGATTACGCTGAGCTAGTGTGCACTCACTGAGAGTCTGATGTGTGTTTCAGGCCTCACAGAAAGGCCGGCAGCATTAAAGCTGTTCTCTGGCTGGAGAGTTATCCACTTGAGCTCATCTCCGCCTCCGATCCATTCGGCTGATGACTGAGCCTTTGCAACGCACTTGACTCTTGTAAACAGCCCTAATAAACTCTCAGCTGTGAGTCTGCATGTATACAGAAAATATACATGCACGGGATTTAAACAAAAGGAACGCTGTAAATTCAAGTCCCTAATGAGTCAATAACCACCTGCTTGGTCAACTAACAGAAGTTTTAGTTCCCCCTTGTGTCAAAATCAACAAACAGCATGACCAATGTATAAAGCATTACCTATATGCACCCATTGACCATCCTGGCATGTACAAAACAGAAATAGATCATCCGCTATTATTTATAGGTGATACTCATATAATTACTTGTAATTATGCATAGTGTTATTAACATGTAACTACGTCCATGTTCAAATAAAGTCTTACCTATTTGTTTTTCAAAAAAAAAAATGCTTATTTCAGGTTTTAGCTCAAGAATGTTGCATCTGTGGTGATTCTTACCATTTCTCAAGGCAAGAAAATCACAGCTCGATTACCATGACTTGATCTATCCATACCCCAATTCTCTTTTTAAGAGACAAAACGTAAAGAAAAAACAGAGATTAATGGTAAACTCATAAGACCGGCCTCTCTTCATCTTAATGACGCTCTTCATCGCCGATCGATATGACCTGAAATGGACCATTAGAGCACAATGATTATATAACAGGCAGCTAAACATTATAATATACTGTACTTAAGTGCCGCGGTATCCATGGCAACCTCCTTTCGCCTTGCATGGCGGAACCTTAATGAAGTCCTATTAAGTAGCCTATAATGATAGTGTCCAAATGTATTTGCATATATACTTCAGTAGGCAAGGGAGGGGGGGATGCAGCAAAGCTCAACAATCACAAGAGCGCAAGATAAGATGTTGCGTTTAATCCACAGCATTACTCTGAAAATAACAACCCCGAGTCTCAAAGAGCTCAGAGTCGTAACGCACATCAAAATAAGCTGCTATCTGCGCCGGTAAATAGTGGCACCTCCATTAAAAAGCTAATTAAGCTCGGGGGCCAGGAGCGAGGCGGGGGCCGGCTTCATCCCTGTGCAGGATTCCTCACATGTGACTTTCATTTGCGACGCTGGCCGGACGCCCGACAGGACATCCCAGAGAGAGTGTTTGCTCGACTCAATATCAACAGGCGCGGCGAGCGGCCCTGCCTTCGGTTCCTATTGAAAACAAACCAGTCCGCACTCATCAACGCACAGAACCGGCAGCCGATGTTCTCGCTTTCTCCGTTTAATGATACCTGCTCCACTCTAGCATCTGTAGGGAGGATTGAAGTACACGTTTCAGTGGAGAAATAAAAGAGATCGAAATGACAGAAGTCAGACAGTTCAAGCTGACCGGCCACTTCAAACAGAAAGCCCCGCAGAACGAGACAGACACTCCAGGTTAAATTGGCTCTTCTGTGTCTACCCTTAAAATGTGGGCTTCTTCAAAAGCGCATTTGAATTAGATGAGTTGATGAAATCAAAGACTTGACTGTGTGGGTAAATTTATACAAGCAAGTGCAGCTCACAGCAGTTTACCTGTTATGCGGCAGGTTGGCGGCAGATGAAAGCAAACTGAATGGCAGCCGACTTCCTCTCTCGCTCGAGAGATATTATCATACTGTAAAGGCTGTAATTTGTATTAGCGTGGCATTGTTGGAGATACGCAGGTAATGGGTATTTGATGCGCTCCGAGCTGCCAAACTTGTAATAAGATGAAAGGCAACACGACAAGCACTCGACGATGACCACGTTTGTCAACATGACAACAAAAAAACAATCATACATTTCGTTTTTTAGACTCTTAAACAACTCAAAAGATTAAAGACGGGAGAAAAAAACAGTAACGCAAAATAAAGAAAACTAGGTCTTTTGTACATTTCGTGTTTTTCGTCATGTCTAAAAACAGTCATACTTTTGAATTTTAGACTTCTAAACAACTCAAAAGGGGGTTAAAAACATATTATGGTGACGGAAAAATAAAGAAAACAGTTTTGGCAATAAATTTAACACGTTTGTCAACAAGACAAAGATAAACAAACAATCCCTCTAAAACCGATTATGCCTTTGTTTTAGTTTTTTTAAGACTCAAACAACTCGAAAGATAAGAGACGTCTTTGTAACAAAAAATAAAGAAAACAATATGTTTTATAAATGGTTTTACACAAATACATTTAACACAACGAGCGTATCTATTATTAGCTATTTTTATAACACTAAAGAAATTTGCTCAGTCTGCGTAATTCTTTAAGGCCTGTTCACACCGGGACGAATTTCGCGTGCGTTATTTCTCGACGTTTAACGCCTTGTGACAAAACAAAAGGCGCCAATGTGAGTGTGCACACCGACGCGTAAAACGCCACGCGTAAAAGCGTAATTTTTTTAAAAACCGTCAAAAAACTAACCGACCAATGAGATTGCCCCTTTTGCTCATGTGTTAGGAGCTGAAGTTACAGTAAAACACAACTTGGGGGCGCTCAAACACAAAACGGTCTTGCCGAGCACATACGCAACAGAGAAGAAGATCTACGCCAAGTAGCGTCGCCGTCTACACTGCCGGGAAGAATTAAGACGAGGAAGATGCGAGGCGAGATGAATGTAGAGCTGCTGTTCTCGTTGGTGTTAGAACATAAAGAACTATGTGACAAACGCGACAGCGACTACAAACATCTCGATAAAAGAAAACTGATATGGAGTGGTGTTGCAGAGCAAATTGGTGCCATCTAATGTCAGGGAATGAATTTGCATGTTCACTCGGCTCATCGACAGCGAAAATCGCGTGGGTGTGAAAACAAAAAAACACGTGCTGATATTCGTCCCGGTGTGTACGGGCCTTTATTCTTCAAATTAAAACACATAAAGTTAGCTAATAAGTAACTACTAAAATACAAAGTATCATGGAGAAAATCCTGGAATGTTTTCATCAAAAACCTTAATTTCTTTTCGACTGAAGAAAGAAAGACATGGACATCTTGGATGACATGGGGGTGAGTAAATTATCAGCAAAAGTTTTTTTAAAAGTGAACTACTCCTTTAATAGAGATGCTTATAAATGGTCTTAGTCTGTTAAATTTGCTATTTGAGGACAGGGTAGGTAATTTGTTCCAGATTTTTTTTTTTTTTTCACATCCTGTGAGGGTAATCGCTAAGTTTAGTGGTCTAAATCTATTTATACTGTATTTCGTCTGTGGAAGGTGTAAAATGTTCGCCCAATCATTGAATTCGGTCCGAATGTGTGGCTTTAGAGGCGCTCTGAAGGGAGGGTTTGGGATCTTATGATTTCAAAGCTAGCCTCTAGGAAAACAGGACCTTTAAAGTGTACAAATTCAAAAATCAGATCACAGATACTCCAAACATTCTTTTATGAAATCACAAAG
This sequence comes from Pimephales promelas, assembly GCF_988280905.1. NCBI lineage: Eukaryota > Metazoa > Chordata > Actinopteri > Cypriniformes > Leuciscidae > Pimephales > Pimephales promelas. Next base: position 3,800,949 of record NC_142792.1, on the reverse strand, counting down.
ATGGGGGGAAAGAAAAACCATGATAAAAAGCAGCAGAAAACTTAGACATACAGTATCTTAGCTATTCTCACATTACACCAGAACCCAAACATAGCATGAGCTACATCCAATCCAGAGGTTTGATTCTATTCAATCAGACAGCAAATTACTTAAAAAAGCGAAAAAGAATTAATACGGGAAAATGGAATCTCACCAAAGAATAATAAACTCATTATAAGGACATTTTAAACTTAACCGTTCTTCATGCCACAGCTAATTTAAACCTAATTTTTACTAGCCACTAATTCAGTGGGGGCGGGGATAGGAATTACATCTGGAGGTAATTCGCTGAATGGAGGCTAGCCAAATAAAAAAAAAAATATATATGAGAGAAAGAGGTCCAGATTTGGCTGGGGGCGGGGGGGGGGGGGGGGGGGGGTTGTCTCTGAAATTGCTGAATGTCTTCACAGGTCAGAGAGGTGTTACTGCGGGAGAATCAGACAGAGACACTGAAGTCCTGATAAAGGCACCCGGTCCCAGATGATCTGACTCCAGAGAGAGGTGGCAGCCCTGTTTGGACTAGACGGTCTCACCCCACCACTGATATTTAAAACATCTCATGCTGGATCACACGCCTGAACATCTGTGTCAACACATGACAAAATCTGAAGCAGCGAAAAGTTGTTTGGGTGCATCAGACAGCCTGAGAACGCAACTCCCAACCACAAATCTGAGACAAATGGGTGTTTCTTCAACTACAAGTGCTTTTATGGCCAAAAGTTTGATCTTTATTAACACAGATTTCTTTGTTTTATGAAGGTTACATTAAAACTTTTAAAAACAAGATTGCTTATAGACCCAAACTTTAAATGTTTATATTATTAATATTATAGTGAAGTTACGACTGCATCACTAGCATCCTTTCCATCACAATTAATAATTAAAAAACAGTATACTAATGTACTTAGAGTCATTTTTAATCAAGCAATCAATCTGTTAAATTATACAAAAAGTGTGAAAATGTTATTTACACTGTAACCCTGATATTAACCAGTCAAAATTAACCAAATATAAAGAGTTTATTTCACTCAAATATTACTGAAAGTCATTGTAATTAATCGAAAAAAGTTAAGTGAACTCAATATATGATTATGTGAAGCTGAACTTAAACTAAATGAGTGCAACAGAGTTCTAGTTCCCAGTATGCTTTGCATCAGACTGCATACTGAGAATACATGTGTGTGTTTTGCACAAGATTAATAGGTTAACCTAAATAATGATTAATTGGTTAGGTTGAAGATGGACAGCAACATTTCAAGATTATTGCTTAACCGCATACACTGTAAAAACTAATATTCTTGATTTGTTATCACAACTTTTTATCTTCCGTCAAATCAACTTAGTAAATGAATGTTGTTCAGATAGCATAATATTTGGAGTATCTATTTTTTAAACCAATCCCCTTTGTTGTACTAACTAATTTTTTTTTTATTTCAATGAACTCAAAAAGTTAATGCAACTAGGTAACTTGCTTCAGTTAAACCAACAATATTTTTTTACAGTATGCTATCAAACTACTCGTACTTAAATGAGGCAACTGAATACCTAATTGTTTTAGTTCTGCCAACTTACTAGGGTTTAGGCTGTAATTGTGTGCATGCATGATACATAAAAGCTGGATGACTTAAATTAAGCTAAACAAGATGGATTTCTAAATGAAAACCAAACAAATATTTTCACTACAAAAAGCTAAGTGAAGCTGGAAATGACATTTGTTGCTTAAGAAAAAAACGTCCTATATTGAGAGTGTGTGCAAAGTTAAAGAAATACCCACATATTGAACATTAACAACCTGTGAACAATCAGGCAGGCTCCATGAATAGTTCAGAAACCCAACAAAGACTCAATGTGAAGGACTAAGACTCAACGGTCTCGTTTGTTGGCACGGCAGATACACGTCGGAGGGGTGGGAGAAAATGAAAAGATGGACTCCAATAATCTATAGTGAAAAGTGACTAAAAGAAGACATTTACATTCGACACAGACCCTGACGGCCCCCTCCTCAATCCCAACTACCCCCCGTGTCCTCTTGAACAGAAAATGTGTTTTCCAAATGAAAATAAACTGAGGCCGGCCAGTTCGAAGCAGTTAAATTCAGGAATATGAGATCAAATAAAGACTCCTGTGGCGGCTGAAAAGAGAAATGAAATCGCTTCTGAGGAGAGATGTACCGGGTAATAAAATCACTCCTTTATATCTTCCTAAACGGCACATGTTCCTGTGGAGTGGTGGAGCTTTGGCCCGCTCGGTCAAAGACAGTATGCAAGTGGCAATTTTTACTTCCTGAAGATCTCCCTACCGATATCCTTCTTCAGTCTTGCGCTCTGCAATTTTGGCAGAAATGGCAAACTCTTTTAACGTCGAGTTTGAGGAAAACTTTCGGCCAGAATTGCTTTAACAACACACGGTGAGCGAGAACTCCATATTCCATTAGCCGAGCATAACTGGAGGTCGTAATCAGGTGCTCCGACGACCCGTTTCCATTATGGCGGGAATGGAGGATGAATACTTGCTCTTGATTGGATGCAGTCAATACAGTGCAGAGTGCAAACAAAAAAACACCACAGGAACAACCACTTCTCTCTGAATCGCTTCAATTCATCCGCCAGTCCATTGACGGCGGAATTACGGTGCATTACCAAAAACATGTAATTGATTTGCCTTTGAAAAGGTAGACACAGTAACTTCAGAGCACGTTTTAGGCGGCTATATTGAAGGGCATTAGCAAACGCAGGAATACATTATAATTTATAATACAGTGGTTATTAAAGTCCCAATAAAAAGGGTTTAGAGAGTGGAATGATTCACTTATCAGTTTGCTTGTGCGGTACTTAAAAGCAGCCGTCTTCTGTCATTTTAGCCACAAAAAAGTAGCCCGTGATGACATTGAAAACAGCACTGCATGTACAAATGGTTTCCATTAATTCCTGGAATTGAACAAAATTATAATTGTTTATGCAAAAGGAAAGAAAAAATAAATGAGAGTTCAAAATGGAAGCATTTGCTATGAAACACGCACCAGTCCCAAATTGATTTTGAAATACAGGCCAATCAAAAAAAGTCCAACAAACTTATTCACTAAGCAATAAGGTACGAGCTGTATCGTGAATTAGTAATGGCTGAAGGGCGTTGTTATTGTAGGCACGACGCGAAACATAGTTTCCTGCTTTTATAAAACGGTTACCTGCTTTTATGAGCGGAGTTTGCCTGACGGTTACCACACAATAAAAATATTAAAGTAAAAAAATATGTATTACTGCAACTTTCATTAAGTAAAATCACTAAAAGCCTTCCTTCTGCTAAAAAAATAATCCCTGATTGTGAGCAGTAATGTGCATGAACATAGGAACTAGGAAGCACAGCTATTGACCAATCAGAATCAAGGATTGGAACAAACCGTTTTATAAATATATAAAATTCAATCAAAATATAACATACAACTACCTGTTTCCATTTTTTTTTTCAGTTGGAGTGGCGTTTATTCTCTTTAGCGTTTAGTTCACTGATCATTCAGCGAGTCTTTCCTAGCCGGCAAGTATTCAGTGAAGTGATTGATTCCCATGAGTGTGTTATGCCAGTGTTTTTAGTTTTAAAACTTCAATGTATTTAAAGGATGTGAAACTATGTTTGATTTTTGGGTAACTATAAAACGTGTGCGAGACGTGCTTCTTCTTTTTTACGGAATAAAGTTGTTTTTGGCTTAAATTCTCAGGGACTAAAATCTTTGGCTTGTCAAAAATGCTACATTCAGCTGTTGCAAATGACTCTTAGAACAAAAATATTTCATTTGAACCCATGAAAAATAAAGATCCTGTTGTAAACAATAATGAAAAATCACTTATCCCTTAGGAGATTTTGACTAAATGATATAGTTTCCCTCTTCTCTTTAATTGCAGAATATCATCGTAGAAGTTTTGATCAATCAAATTGCATTTCCACACGCAATTACAATGTTTACACATGTTGATGTCATTCTGCTGTGCTTTAATTCATTTCTCAGCAGATAGTGAACATTCATTTATTAATGAATTGATTAACTACTGTACTACTCTTATAATGAGTGTTTTCAGCCACACATTACAGACACAAACACACACGGTCAACACATTCTGACAACATGTTGTATAATCTTAGAGGAAACTGTGCACGTGTGCTACAACCATGAAATATTTGAATTCACACATCGAACCAAAGCCTACAGCAAACTTCCAATGTTTTCCCTTATTAGAGTTTAACACTTACAAGACTCTCTACCTTTTACTGGATGGGAGGCAGAAAGGGAGACATTTTCTGACAGTTTAAAAGTGCCCAACAGCTGCTGTCGGGTCATCTAAATGCACATTCCCCTCCCCAAACAAACTCAGACACGACTTCAAATACTGCACATAGCTGGACTGTTAGCTAATCCTACCATTGTTCAGGCTCACAAGTTTCGGCTCCTACTGCTCAGACTACACCCTTGGACTAACAACCCATCCCTCCATGCGAGCAAACTGCAACAGTAATAAATATCTACAAGAACGTGCATGATGCAAATTTTCCCCAGAGGACACTGAGAAGAAGTAGCGAACTGTGGCTGCAGACATACACAGACGCTCGGGTTTGTGTTATGAAGTGGTATTGGATGCCACACAGTAAATTAAAGAATGGTTTCCTTCTGAAAAATAAATATATTGGGGTGGACGGTTGCCACTGATGTATGTGCCAGAGAGAACCTGAACCTCTCAAATGTATTTTAATTACTTAAAGGAGTAGTTCACTTTTGCTGATCATTTACTCATCCATATGTTATCCAAGATGTCCATGATTTCTTTCTTCAGTTGAAAAGAAATTAAGGTTTTTGATGAAAACATTCCAGGATTTTCTCCTTATAATGCACTTCAATGGGAACCAAACGTTCCCATTTCAGTTCAAGGTTCAAATGAGAGTTTCAGTGCAGCTTCAAAGGGCTTTAAACGACACCAGACGATGAATAAGGGTCTTATCAAGCGAAACGATCGGTCATTTAAAAAATAAATAAAAAAGATGACGTTTTATAAGCTCAAATGCTCGCCTTGCTCTGTTCTGTGATGAGCGTTCGAGACTCTCCTGTTCGAACTCGTTCATCAAAATGAACTAATCTTTTTTTCGAATCATGACTCGAAGGGTCCAGATAAGACCCTTATTCATCATCTGGTGTCGTTTAAAGCCCTTTGAACGAGTCGCCCCCCTGTCGTTTAGAGTAGTACAACGATAATTTGGGAAGGTGTGCACACAGTCAGCAGAAGAGCCAGGCAAAAGTATAAATCAGGCTTTATGCTGGCAAACCAGATAGAGGAGCTGACATCCAAAGTCACCTGACTTGAAATCAAAGTAAAATGGGTAACACTTTACTTGAAGGGGTGTGCATAAGACTGACATGACACATTCATAACCATGACATAAGTCTTGAATATGAAGTAGGGTTTATGACAACTGTCATTAAGTGTATTTCGCTCAATAATGACTGACTGTCATGACAAAGACACTGACAGGTTATGATGTATTGGTTTATGTCAAGATGTCATAACAAAGACATCTCAAACAATGTCATATTTGCATTAAAAATGTCATAACTGAGCGAATGACGCTTAATGACAGTTGTCACAAACATGCATAAGACTTCCTTCATATTCATAACATATGTCATGTCATGGTTATGAAGGTGTCATGTCGGTCTTATGCACACCCCTTCAAGTAAAGTGTTACCGAAAAAGGATTCATTAGCATGGTAACTTTTTTACAAGTCTCCGGCAGTTCCGATCACACACACGCATCCATGAATGAAGAGAAATGTACTCATGCAAATTATAAATGCAAGGCTCTTGCATTGGGGACTTGAACTTTTCACACCTTTCAAAGCCACAGAATTGGCTGTGTTCAGCCTCTCTGCAGCTGCTGCTCTGCACTAATGCAAGACGGTGTCATATGAAAACTATTCCTCGACCCAAACCACAGAGCTGGTCATTAATGAAACACAGCCCGCACAGTGAGGTCATGAAAAGTCTACGTTTCAGCAGCCACATATACAGGAAAAAAAAAAGAATAATTCCCAAAGAATAGAGTAACAGGAATAAAAAAAAAATTCTGATTCCAGTCCCAAGGACAGGGAAAAATAAATAAATGGCAGGGAACGGTGGCCTCTCACATTTTCCCCCCGCGCTTTGCAAACAACAGTCAACTGGTGCTCAGAAACAGCGCGGCTTCAAAATGAGAGCAGACTAAACAATCCCATCCCGGCCAAGGCAAACGCTCTGCAACTCTGCACACAGTCGCATTTCAGGATGTCTCAGCTTAATTGCTAACTATCAAATCTCACAATGGAATCTGTCCATTTGGCAAGGACCCCAGCGGCGGACCTGATAAAATGTTGTTTAAAAAGTGTCAGCTTCGTCCCGTGATGAGAAAAAAAATCATTTTGACGGGATTCGAGTTTCGGTTGTTTCTTTTCTTTTTTTGTCAAAAAGTGGTGGGGACCAACTCTGCATAGTTACATTCGCAAAATCATAATGCAGTGAGCGAGTTAAAGACACCTTGAAAAGTACCAACCAGCCGACATTGTTGTAGGTCTAATTACTAAGTAATCAATTTAAACTATTTGAAAATAACATTTTATTTAAAAAAGTGCACACTTTGACTCTTATTTGACATATGCCTTATATGTCAAGCGCAATTGTTTATTGTCTCGTACATTCATTTATGAATTACATGAATCATGGTAGCATATTTTCAATTCAAAACCATGAAACATTTGAAAGTTTTGAATAGTTTGCATCACTAAAAAGTCTATTACTGACGGTCGCTGAACATTTCTATCATAAAACAGTTGTCTAATAATACTTACTACTTACACCTTTCCACAAACTCTCATTCTACACTGAAATAAGATAAGACAAATAAAATGAGAAAATGTGAGTTCTATTTTTTTATTATTCATAGCTGAGACAACATTATTGGCTCTAGTCTGTTTTCTTTTCCAGGAAAACAGAGAAAATAATATTGATTGTTCTTTTTTTTTTTTTTGTCCAATCAAATTCTCCCTAGAATAATAATGTCCCTCTCCCAATGAATTAAATAAAATTTATAGCATTTTTTCAAAGTAAATGTATGCATTCATGTATGTATGTATACACACTCACCTAAAGGATTATTAGGAGCACCTGTTCAATTTCTCATTAATGCAATTATCTAATCAACCAATCACATGGCAGTTGTTTCAATGCATTTAGGGGTGTGGTCCTGGTCAAGACAATCTCCTGAACTCCAAACTGAATGTCAGAATGGGAAAGAAAGGTGATTTAAGCAATTTCGAGCGTGCCATGGTTGTTGGTGCCAGACGGGCCGGTCTGAGTATTTCACAATCTGCTCAGTTACTGGGATTTTCACACACAACCATTTCTAGGGTTTACAAAGAATGGTGTGAAAAGGGAAAAACATCCAGTATGCGGCAGTCCTGTGGTCGAAAATGCCTTGTTGATGCTAGAGGTCAGAGGAGAATGGGTTTTCAGCAAAGCATTCGTGAAGCCACAACACGCACAACCTTGAGGCGGATGGGCTACAACAGCAGAAGACCCCACCGGGTACCACTCATCTCCACTACAAATAGGAAAAAGAGGCTACAATTTGCAAGAGCTCACCAAAATTGGACAGTTGAAGAATGGAAAAATGTTGCCTGGTCTGATGAGTCTTGATTTCTGTTGAGACATTCAGATGGTAGAGTCAGAATTTGGCGTAAACAGAATGAGAACATGGATCCATCATGCCTTGTTCCCACTGTGCAGGCTGGTGGTGGTGGTGTAATGGTGTGGGGGATGTTTTCTTGGGACACTTTAGGCCCCTTAGTGCCAATTGGGCATCGTTAAAATGCCACGGCCTACCTGAGCATTGTTTCTGACCATGTCCATCCCTTTATGGCCACCCTGTCCCCATCCTCTGATGGCTACTTCCAGCAGGATAATGCACCATGTGACAAAGCTCCAATCATTTCAAATTGGTTTCTTGAACATGCCAATGAGTTCACTGAACTAAAATGTCACCAGATCTCAACCCAATAGAGCCTCTTTGGGATGTGGTGGAACTGAAGCTTCGTGCCCTTGATGTGCATCCCACAAATCTCCATCAACTGCAAGATGCTATCCTATCAATATGGGCCAACATTTCTAAAGAATGCTTTCAGCACCTTGTTGAATCAATGCCACGTAGATTTAAGGCAGTTCTGGAGGCGAAAGGGGGTCAAACACAGTACTAGTATGGTGTTCCTCATAATCCTTACATATATATATATATATATATATATATATGTGTGTGTGTGTGTTTTAAGAAATTGATATATAAATTCTGGAGAGCTTTTGTTTGGATAAAAAAAAAAACTGTAGTGCAGCACGATTTCCGAGGAAGAGACAGCAAATATGAATAAATAATAAATATATGATCATTTCGTAGGGGACTTACACCACACCTCAAGAACACCACACCTCAATCAATGTCTGCACAGCAAAAAAATGCTTTTTGTACAAAAATGCTACTGGTACCTGAAGTGCTTGGGATGCTAAGGCTAACCCAAACCGGGGCGGGCGAGCCACTAACCGTTCAAACCCGCAGAGGGGACGAGCGCTATCAGGACTACGAGGGCAGGATAATCGGTTTGTCACTCAGTGCGTCTTGTGGCATTCTGTTTTTCTAAGTCTGACTTTCAAACTCCCGGATCCCAAAAACTTCAAACAACCAAAATACCAGCACATTCATAAAACAGAACAGAACCACTGGGAATATAAGACGTGGAGAGCGAGAGAGAGCGAGAGAGAGAGAGAGAGAGGGAGAGAGAGAGCGCACACACACACTAGCACAAAGGTAGCAGGCCTCGACAGCAGATGGTAAAATTAACATTTCAACAGTTCTCTTCTTTCATGTAGGTCTCGGCAGAACCGCCTTTTTTTCTGGAAAAAAATGTAAAGGCTAGGGTTTGGAAAGATGCAAGGCTAGAGAAAGCATCTGGAAAAGGGAAGGAGAATATTGGCTTATTGCTCCTGATGGTCCTCCTCAATGAAAAATTAAATAGGTCTGTTTTGCAGGTTTTGCTCTCTGGAGTGCCCTGCTCTGTTATGGAAACATCATCTCAGTAATTTATATGTGCTAGAACACCTGGTGATGAAGGAAAATAAACTTTTTTGGGCTTCTTTAAAATCTAGTCCTTTGACTTTTTCACCCTCGTCTAATCTTATCCGTCTTAACGTCCAGGCGGGCGATATTCGCAAATGCATTCAGGAGAAATAACCTGGAAATAATGGTGCTTTTCATAAATTAACACGTGCAGCGTCGCTGAGATATATTCAGAAGCTGTCTAATGCATTTCAAATAAATAAAAATCTAAGTGGGTGATGGGGGGGAAGGAGATCAAAATACAAAAGGTGACAGACTCATTTGAGTCCGCTGAATGGAACGCCTGAGTAGAGGCCATTAATTTGGACATAGTTATGGCTAAATTACATGTGTTTCACCTCTGTGACATTTTAAATGCAATTAAAAGCTGGTTATGAAAGAGCGCGGACTTCCTCGTGATGCGGGAAATCGCTGCGGTGATTAACATGCAAACGAGCTTGTGCCGGCGGAGTAGATTGAGGTTTGAAAACCCCATTTACTTTTGTGTGATTATCTATTTACCAGTACACAGCCTTCAATCTCTCGCCGTTCCCCCGGCGCACATCACTCAATTACACTCGCACCTTTATTTACGAAGGTGGGACTCGAAGCGTCCATTCCACAGAGCCATCTTTTGTCTAGAAATCGTGAGCCTGATCTGCAGCGGAGGGAACTCGCAGCTGGAGCATGTCAAATATCAGCCCTACCATTTGGCTATGAGGATGATTCTGTAAACGGTTCATTAACAAAACGTCTCCGACCGCAGTTTTACAAGTTGGCCCCTGATAAATTGTTAAGTTGGAGGAGATGTTCCAGATGAAGATGAGGGGGTCTTCTGACGGGTCTTGCCAGAGGAGCTCTGGATTTAGATTGAAATGAAGTGCACTGGAAACACTCAGAGTGCTATTATGTTTCGGCGTGTTGATGCAATTATCATCTGAACGCCTGGCAGCATCAGAGGAATCTAATTTAATTAATTTAAACGGATGAATAACCACGAAATTCCTGTTGTAAAAAATGTGCGAAGGGATGAATGCTGGAAATATAAAAATAATTCAAATCTTGCTTCAAAAAATAAAAAATATTTTTTTTTTTTATGGATGCATACAATGTTTTTTTTTTTTCAGCAAAATTAAAATGTTATTTTAAGTCATTTTAAAAGTCATAAGAATATATAAGGGAAATGTACCATAACTAGTCACTAGCTCATTGATAAATGATTTTTAAATGCACAAACATATGCAAAATGATTATGATTATATCATTAACGATTAATGATATAAAAAAATGATTAGTAAATGCCGTATAAAATAGTTTAAATGCATGTGCCTGTCACACCGCAGGACATAACTTTTCCTCACTTCTCAAACTACTTCAACTTAAAAATAGTGAAAAACATTTATTTCATACTAAGTATACTATAAAAAAAATCAATTAACATATCTAGCCTAAAAATAAATCAACAAAAAAATTAACATAATTAGCCCTAAAATGTGTTTAAATATCACTATTAGTAAGGATAGTATGATTTCTGTATAATATCACTCTTTAAATGCGAGATATTTAAAGTGTACCAGATACACTAGCAATAGTTCCACTTTTGCTATAATCAATTGTACTTAAGTATATCTTTAGTTGGACCGCACTATTTCTGGACAACTAAAGTAAATTAGTTGTTCCAATTAGGAAACTTAATGTATATCAATTTATTATACCAGCAGTACAATTGCAGGGGCTTTATAATAAGTACATACATATCTACAGTAAGCATAAACTAAATGTATTTCAAATACATTTATTTTTCACGAGGGTATGATCCTAAATTTTTTTTACAGTAGCCTATATCCTCTAAAATATGTGTTTACACTGTAAAAAAAAATATTTTCATGATTTGTAATCACAACTTTTTTTTTCTTTGGTCAAACCAACTTAGATAATTTATGTAGTTCGGATAACATAATTTTTTGAGTTTCTAGTAATTAAATTAATCTCCTTTATTGTATTAACTCAATTTTTCCATTTCAATGAACTTAAAATTTTAAGGCAACCAGGTTACTTATTTTTTAAGTCAAGCCAGCAATATTTTTTTTACAGTGTATAAATAAAAATAGTTTCAATAAACAAAATGCAGATGCTCTCACTTTGGGCCTCAGGTATTACCACCCACTCCAGGCAGAGGAGCCTGGTCTGTATATGATCTGAAGGGACAGACTTTCGAGAAGCCCTCGGCTCTCTTAAAACTCCTGCTTTTTCAAGTGCTCTCAGCCTGCTTAAAACAAACCCTGTTGATCCAGCCGAGGGGGTTCAGGAGAGCAAAAAATGGAAACAGTGCCATCCAGTGATGTGTCTAGGCATTCTTCAAGTGCTAGGATTGCACTATCCTGACCCAAGGAAGCCCACAGACTGATATGTACTCTGGCAAAAGCCTGTAATCTGTCATTTCTCCTTTGTGGTGACTAAAGACAGAGAAACGTCTTCTTCCAAGCAGCGGTTCAGCAAGTCCGTGAAGAGAAAAACCTGACTAAAACTCACATATCGTAACCTAATCTGTGGCTCTGAGTGGAAAATAAGCAGATAGTTTGAGTCTTGAACACGTTTGACAAGCATGCCACGCTGCTATTTACTACTGATCATCTCCAAAACGCACAGCAATTTGTAATGAAAAGCATTTATTGTGCGAAAAAATGTTATAGAAACAGGGATTCGCCATCATTTAAACCTTGTAACACTTCACATCACGGGATCATCAAACACTACAGACTTGCTTTCTGTGTGTGAACTAGCACGCAACTATTAAAGACAGGGTTAGTATGCAATAAAATTGACCCTTTTTACTTTGGTCTTATTGTGCATACATTGTTATTATAATTATTTGTCATTTTTGTCAATTAAATTTGTCATTTTTGGTAAAAATGTTCAAGTCAAAATGTAAAACCTGCTCCACCTTTGAAACAACTTTTCTGTGTGCTTTCTTTTCCCAATCAATTCCCAATCCAATCAATTCCTTTTTTGTTTTAAGAAGTATTATCCCATTCCACTCATAAATGCACTCGATCACCAAAGAAAAATAAGCTTTGAACACGTTTAATGGTGTTTTTCAGATTTAACAGCATTAACTGGGTGGTTCACGTTGAAAAATTTGCTTTGAAATGCTGTATTAAATATTCATGTATTGCATACTCTGTCCTTAAACACTATATTAAATATTGCATGCAATATAAAGTGTATAGCGTCGTCGCCAGTATGCCGTACCATTAAATGTGCGTTTAATTAAGCATATATGAAAGCTAATTATATAAATAAATGAGAGATTGGTCTGCTAAAAAAACATCAGAGGGATGTTTTGTTCAATCCACCCCCTTATTCCAGCTCTAAATCAACTGATCTATGAAACACAGAACTCAAGGCAGGAGATTCACTTAATATTATACAACTAATCATGAGATGAATAATGATTATACCATTCGGTAATTAAACGTCTTACAAACCATTTAACTCACTGTACGTTGGAAAGGGCCACCGGAGGTTGAATCGATTGTTTTGTTTCTTTTAGTTTTCAGTCGCAGTGTGAATCAAGGGAGGGAAAGCCAAGGGAAGGGGAAAAAAACATGCTATGTGACACAACGCTGAAAACACGTTGATGGTTGTTAGCGGTTATGCTGCTAATCCTCTATGCTGTCAAGGCAATGAAAGGAAACAATTTGAGAAGGGAAAAAAGCCACACAAACACCTCGTTCTCATGGTGAAGTGGGTAAATTATATATTTTGGAGGCTCATTAGTTGACATGCGTGGTTTCATAAAAAGAGAGAAACAGCAAATATATGCAAAAACTCGTAAGTGTGTGTATATGTTGTGAGAGAGTGTTCTTGGCACAAAGACCTCTGTGTATCACGGTCTCCGATCAACACGCAGGTGCGCGAGACACATGCTAAAAGCCAATTTGCTGTCAACAAATCCTTTCTTATCCCTACTTAAAGGTAATAATTACCCTGCATTAGAGCTGTCAGTTTGTTGTCGAGCATGATGGGCGGTCCTATGAACATACAATGTGTTTGTACATGCAGGGTTCAAAATTAACACTTCCCAAGTGACAAACACAACTAAGATTGGATTTGCATGCCATTTGGCTGACAACTTCAAAAAAATGCAACATTATATGGTTTTAATCAAACTGTAATGGTGCGTTCACACCGGACGCAAATAGCGCGTCAGGCACGAGTGATTTAAATGTAAAGTCAATGCAAGGACATATTACGTGCATAAAAATTCCTGCGGCGCAAATGAGGCGTAGAGTAGACGCGAATATGCCTTGTTCGCGCGAATTGAGCGTCTGGCACGTTAAACGCGTTACGCGCGAATGATTTAGTTAGTGCTTTCACGCGTTTGACTCGAATTCGCGCCTGCCGCCCGAGTTGAAAAATCGGAATTTTGGCGTCAATTCGCGCCGCGTTAACCAATCAGGAGCCTAGCTGCAGTATCTGGATGCTTCAATAAATTATTTTGTAATATGACTAAATGCCTGGTGTGGTTCTAATGTACAACAAAGCAAATATTTTATCACTTAAAACTTTATTTCAACATATATAATATATTATAATGTAAAGACAACCAACATACATGTGCATAAGTTCGTGTCTGGACGTGAGAGAGAGAAAAAAAAACACAGGACAGATAAATAAGTTTTGGAGACTGGCTCTATTTATCATCAAAATAAAAATAAATGACAGATTAGGTCATTTAGATGGACGAGCGCTCCGATGCGGGACAACAGGTCATCAAACCGACATATTTCTTGCATTGAGCCACCATAAATATAGACATGAGAAATATGAGAAAAATGATTGGACAGGCAGCATATGATGATGAAAGAAAATGGCAAGTTTCTTATTTCATATAAACATTAATGCACGTGTGGTAAACTTTCTGAAATCATCCACTACCCAGTAAAACGTGAATTTTGGAGTGCATTAGTGCATTATACAATGCAAGCACACACACAGACACACTCATTACCGCTCTCATGTTCTTGTATCATTTATAATACTTCATGCTTTTTCCTGAGACCAGTCAAAGGAAACATTGAGGTACTTGAGGTTTTATTGAATGGTGGGCTTGTAAACGCTGTTGCGAGGAAAGGCGTGTGTATTAAAATCCTCTAAAAGGCATTGAGCCGGGCAGGAGAGGGGCTAGAAATCCCAACAATGGTTTCCAGGAGGGCAGTATCACGAAATGCAAACGTCTGCCGTGATGAGCGTGCGAGAGATTAGAGACGGACTCCCCCCTCCACCATTTACATAATGTAAAAACTCTTTTCTTTCATTCTCTCTTTCTTTCTTCCTCTCCAACTATTCACTAAATAAATGAGGAAACTATCAAAGCGTTGGGATGTTTGATAAAAGACAGACAGAGTGGATTCAGAGCGGCCCGGCGCTCTCCACAATGCATGCGGCGAGTGGCAGCATTCAGAGGCAGCCGACTGAGGAAGGCCTGGCAGAATATTTATAACGGAGGACAATGCTAATGTATTAGGGTGACACCTATACCTCCTCTAAGCCAAAGGGAATCACATTCTGACGCTGGCTTTATCTTCTGAGAAAGAATGCAGTGCTCAGAGGGGGTTGTATAGAAATTTGGACAAATGTAAATGTATTGAGGACGTGGATGATTCTTCACTTGGTTCAATAGGAACAAGGATCTTATTGAATGTGACCTGTTTTTGTTCGGCTTCTGTGTTTAAACCTGCTGTTCATTCAGATCAAGATGCAGCCAATAGACTGACCTCTTCGGATTGGGTCCAAGACGAAACCGAATACTAGCCGCTATTAGGATGTCTTCTCGTTTTCTTATCCAATTCAGAATTAAACTGTGTACAGTTAAAGGAGTAGTTCACTTTTTTAAAACTTTTGCTGATAATTTACTCACCCCCATGTCATCCAAGATGTCCATGTCTTTCTTTCTTCAGTCGAAAAGAAATTAAGGGTTTTGATGAAAACATTTCAGGATTTTTCTCCATATAATGCACTTCAATGGGAACCAAACGGTTCAAGGTCCAAAAGACAGTTCAGTCAAAGGGCTTTAAATGATTCCAGACGATGAATAAAGGTCTTATCAAGCGAAATGATCGCTCATTTTAAAAATAACAAAGTTTAAGTTTTATAAGCTCAAATCCTCGCCTTGCTCTGTTCTGTGATACACATTCGTGACTCTCCTGTTTGAACTCGTTCATCAAAATGAATCTTTTTCAGAGTCAATTCATTCATTTTGTTCGTTAAATGAACCAAATGGATAATGAAAAGTGGGAGTGTCATACAATTCAATTTACCTTAAAAAGGTAAACAGGCTCATTTTTATACGCTATAGTACCTTATAAAACAGCAGTATGTGGTGAAGATCCTTCTGTGGACAGCCAAAATGATCAAATATGTCTCTGAGCCTTTCATGCAATGACTTGTGTAGCCCGAAAACAACTTGTGTAGCACTAAAACTAAGTAAACAGAAAAACTAGATTGCATCACCTGACAGCAATGACTGAGCTCTGTGCTATACTTCAAGAACTTCTGAAAGTCATTCCTTAAAAAAACGGATTTAAATTGAGCCGTTTGCTTTCTCTCAGCCCTTTTAAAAAACATTGAACTTGTGAAATTCCTAACTCTCCCATACCTCTAGAAAACAGCTCATCCCAGCCATTCACCAGGAATCTATGAACCAATCAGAGAAGCGTGTGTGCAGGTGTGTTTTCTAGATCATTCTGGTCTATTTCAGTGAATTCTCATAAAGAAACCTATTTTATTTACTTTATCTTCAATAAAATGGTTCAGTGAGCATTAGCAACTTTGAGACATGAGTTTCAATCAGTGCTCTGCCAGCACTGTCAGTCTGCATCCAGATCTGTCTGTGTGTGTGTGTGTGTGGTGCAACATGCCGCAGACAGGCGAGACAGAGGGAGAAAGTAGTCTAATAACAGAGAGAGCGAAGCTATGAATGAAAGACAGAGGGAATTAAGTGATGAAAATAGGTCAGGAGAGAGCAGGAGAGAGAAATATTTCGGATAAAACAAATGGAAAAGCAGTGGAATGGGACGAAAAAAAAGTGAGGATAAAGTCAAAACAAAACTAATTTCACTTATATTACAATTAAAAGCTTTATCAACAACATCCCCTTTCACACATAAAGTCTTTACTGCTAAATTACCATTTTAAGATCATGTGTGAAGAGAGCCTTTTCTAAAATACTGATAAATAAATTTCCAGGTAAGAGAAGTTGTAACATTAACAGTAAGTTACCGGTATGATGCCAATCATAGGCCAATCAAAAAGCTCTGTCAGAGCCGTTTACAGTAAGTTCCACTGCTTTTAACTGTTTATTATATAAACATGGGCTAGACGAACATCTGATCGATGCGCTCGAGACCCTGCGTTCTTTTCCATTCATCAGTGCTCTGCAGATCGTAACCGCAGTACTATATGCTTCTCATATTTTTAAGAGCAGAACCACGTTCTTTGTGATCCTCCCCTTACACCTGTCACTCAGAAGTAAAAAAAAAAAAAAATGAAACTGAAGCACCTCTCCTCCCCCAGGTGGATGAAGCGAGCGGCTCAGCATTTAAAGGTCATTTGTGATGAGTGACAGATCACAGAGTTTTCCGGTATTTTGGTAATGATGTGTGAATGGTATCTTACCAGTAAAAAGATGGAACGCCATCGCTTGTGTGAACATCACATTTGTGTTTTTACCAGAAAGAAAGTTCTGGTTATTTTACAGTAATTTACCAGAATTCAACTCAAATTGTCCCCAGTTCATAAAGACAAAATCAATCAATCAATCAATCAATCAATCTATCTATCTATCTATCTATCTATCTATCTATACTGTAAAAATGTTGGATTATGCTGGATTGAACCCAATTTTGGGTCAAATATGGACAAACCCCGCCATTGGGTTACATTTTTAACCCAATGTTTGAGTTTGTCCATATTTTACCCAAAATTGGGTTAAAACAAACAACCCAGCATTTCTAGAGTCTATCTATCTATCTATCCATCCATCCATCCATCCATCCATCCATCCATCCATCCATCCATGCATCCATCCATCCATCCATCCATCCATCCATCCATCCATCCATCCATCGTCTTGGCTTTTCAAGTATAAAATCAGTTATGTTTATTATTTTTTTGTTTGTTTTTTTGTTTTTTCAGTGAAAAAATAAATCATTCGAATTACTATTAATCTTGTTTGCTATACCTCAATGAAAATTCAAATGTCTTGCAACAAATCCAGAAACTGAGCTACTGGATCTGTTCTTGATTTAAAAAAAAAAAATGTTTAGCCTATTGCTTTGCACCAAGCTAGAGAGAAAAGAAAAAAAAACAGAAGTCTAAATTGATTTTAGAATGATGCAAAAGGTATCTGCTCTCCGAGAGTTTCATTTAACAGGACTTGAAGGAAACAGCTGGAGAAGTACGAGAGAAAAGGAAAGGGGAGACAGACAGGAAAGGATTTGGAAAGGCTTCACAGGTGAGGTGGGCTGAGGGACACCCTGTCTGTTCGGTCTCTCGTAGAAGAAGAAGGGCATGTTTATGCAGACGGAATCTCTCTCACATGACTCCCTCTGGCTTCAGCACTCAACATCACTCCACGAGCCTCAGAATCAGGTAGTGTGACCACAGAATTGGCCCAGAGGCATGGCTTTCATGAGAGAGGGTTACAACAGTGAAGCACACGCCATGGAGAGAAATCAGAGACTCTTGGATTTGGCAGCAAGGTCGCTCCGACAAACACATTCCAGTCTGAGACGGACATGTGACCCGAATCGGGTTGCTCTCGTCCCAACAACAAACAGTTTCACCATCTATCAAGGCAGGTAACCGTGACACAGTTTGATTGTACAGGTTTGCGGTGGGGAAGCCAAATTCCAGGCTCTAGTACCTCTCCCTCCGCAAGATCACTCTTCAAACCATGATCCAATTTTTGCGAAGAACAAAGCGGTGGGCTTGCATCTTTTGTAGTAAAGCTTTTCCTATGAATGAGGCCAGACAAAGCGTTCAAATGGAGAAAGCATTTCAAAACAGCGTTGCGGGAGAGCTCTGTTAACGTATAAGATTTCTTTCTTCCGACGAAAATAACACTAGCTGTTTATAAAAAATATCAAATGTGAGAAACTCATTGGAATTCTTGTGAGAAGAATCATATAAAACACACCAACACACACAAAATAAGACTAAGCTAATTTAATCTAATTTACATTTAAATGAATCCTTTTTGTGGCCAATTATTCACATAATCTAGGAGTCTTACAACTCCACAGGAGGCCGAAATCCTTCATACTCAGTTGGTTCAAAGCCTCTAAATAAATTGGCAGCGAGAAACCAATAGCCGCTTCCATCGCATGGTCTGTGTTGTAATCCTAGTTTAGTCAACTCAATTGGAGTTGATGTGACAATTCTCCGAACATTTGTTTCTAATTTAAATCTGGTGTGTTTAATACATATCCTTAATGATGAAATTGGCAGAAATTGGTCTTTGGACTCACATTCTCATACATTCAATCAGCACCCATTCATTCCTAATCCACCCATGTCTATTCAACACCGCGATCCATTTCATGACTGCGTGGGGGGGAATGGGACGACACGCAGAGGAAGAAAGACGGCGTGAGACCAATGCATCGGACATAATCACCTGCAAGCAAAGTCTCTAATTCCCACCATCTGGACCGGCGGGGTCAGAGCCATGTCAGACCGCCCTGATGTCAAAAAGAGGGTCTCGTTTCAATTGTCCCGCCATTCCAGCACTCGTGACTTCTCCACAATAAACCATGTAGATTTCTGCTCATCAAACCTGCTGTTTACGTATTGAAAGACAAAAAAAGATCAGCAGTCTCAGTGAAGGACACTGACTCCCGGCCCATTCAGACGTCTGATTAGCATAGCACTCCTGCCGGATCAATAACCTCATTGACTCTTGTCTCCTCTATCAGGAATGATGGTAGACTCTCTTTTGTAACTCTATTCTTGGGGAAACCGTCCATTCTCCATGAACTCTTGCTCTATTTTTCAAACAGCCTCGATTTGTTTCCTTCTGTCTCGCTGTCTTTGAGAATGCGAGTAAATAAAGCTGTCTAGATGCCACTGAGAAAGATTAGCATGTAGCTTTTCGCTTTATCCGGTTCTGAATGCCTGGAGAACAAAGGTGCCACCATCATTGCCAGAGTTAACTTTGCAAATCACTTCAAGAGAAACATGTCCACCAAGAAAAGCACGTACTCAAGCTCCAATTTGCTCACAGCAAGCAAGCCCTTTCCCGAACTTAACAGAAATATGGAAAGTTGGACCACCAAAAAAAAAAAAAAAAAGAAAAATCCTTCTTTCTAATTTGGAGACAAAACTCTGAAGCGAAGAGAGTTTAAGAAGACCAGAACTATGAAGTGAACCACTGATGGCCTAAACTTTTTTTCCCCATTCATCATAAAACGACTTAAGTTAAAATATTCGATCAAAATGGGGGGATTGACCAGTGACCTGATCCCAGGAGCGGTTCTGAGGGTTAATGGGGGATAAAGATTAGGAGGAACTGGGCTTCGCTTCATCTCCGTCCCCAACCACCTTCCCTTTCCAATCCCAAATCAGCCACACAATGAGACCTGCCAATGGAGACAGAGCTCAGTTTCCTTTGATATCCTTCCGAGCTTTCGGCTCCGAGTGTCCAGAGAAAAGCTCCATGGAGGTTGCTCTCAACTCCGGGGAGTGGAAGAGCTCTCTCTGAGCCATTTTAGATGGAAATGACAGGCACTCTACTAGAACAAGAAATCAATTTTCAAAGCGAAGAACGCACTAGGCCGTCCATCCGAAGAGTGAGCAACGCCATCCCTCGTCTTTAAACTCGGGTGAGATACTGTATGCTTAATTGCTGTAGATTTTATAATGTGTGCATTGGCGGTGTGAAGTTGGGCGGCAATTATACTTTCTCTTTTTTTACGCACTGATCAGAGGACTTCTGTTCCAGAACAGATATGCTTTAAGAGTTCATCTTTGAAGATTTAAGTGGATACTCGTCAAATTAAAAACTAACATTTAAATCTCTTTAAGGTGGGGAGAGAGGAGCTGGGTTTTGCTTAGCCTTGTGATGCAGTGACTTCTGGGGATTTCAGCCCCTGCCGTAAGCCAAGCCTCCCAACCTCTTCAGCATATGCAAACTTTAATCAGCCCCGCACCTCAAAGGCAAAGTAATGGCTTGGAATAGCCTCGCTGATGGATGCTTCTCTACAGAGTTGAGTTTGGATGCTGGACTCTGCTGAGTTTAGCAATTCAGCAGCAAAGTGTGGGCTGTTATTGCTTGCTCAGTGTGATACTTTCTTAACTTGACATATTAATGCAAGAGTATTGACAGAATCCCATATCAACCCCATTTTTTTTCTTCTTTATGTTAAAGCAAAATATGCATTTTTTTTTCTCAATGATGATCTGTAGACTAATTATTAAAGGGGCATTTCGCTCAAAAAATAAAATCGTCATAATTTACTCACCCTCAAGTCGTCCCAAACTCTTTTCCATATAGTTAAAGTGAATGGGGATACATCATTAAATTTTCATGGAAGCAGTCAAATAAAATGTAACTTAATCGCTTAAAATCTTCTATTCTTTCAGCTCTCATTCGCACTTCTACAGTACATATTAAAACAAAGTTATTTTGATTAAACCTTACATGTTGCATTTAAACAGGTAATGACTAAAATGTTTGTTGCAAAAAGCTATCATACGATTTTCAATCATCTTGGAATATGGCACATATGACAACTTTTATAAATTTTTTTGGTCCTCAACAGCCCATATATTAGCTTTCATGAGTGGCAAGTACAATCTTTTTGTGTTACATGGAAAAAAGTAAGTCATATGGGTTTGGAACTGCATGAGGTTGAGTAAATGATTCATTAAAAGAAATCAAAATCAAACTTGATATTTTTTGTTAACCATCCCATTAGAGCAGAAAGTACAACTGCTAATATCAGGTCCATGAAAATTCAGTTACACTTTATTTTAAGGTGTCCTTGTCACAGTGTCATTATACATTTAATGACTGAGTAATAATAATGTACTTGTACTTACTATAGGGCTAGGGTTAGGTTTTGGTTTAAGGTTAGTTGTAATTGTAATTATGCCTAATTTATAGTCAATTCTACAGTAATTACATGTAACAAGGACTCGGTAAAATAAAGTGTTACCTAAATCTCTTGCTCAAATCATCAAACATGACCTAAACTCTGCATGACCTTGAATAGGTGCAAGTTTTTCCAATTTACCCTTCGCAACTGTAGCCGCTCGTCTGGCAATGTCTACATCGCTAATGACGACGACCACAACCTCCGTCACATAATCAGCAGATGGAGAGATTCTTTATGCGTATTTTCCACTTACTTGGTGACAAACCCATCATCAGAGCTTCAAGGGAGGGCCGGAGGGAGCCGGACAACACGCTTCAAACCTTTACCTGCTGTTTATACACCGCAATTGATTTATCTTCAACTTCCTTTAACATGAAACCCCACGACCGTCAAGAAACTAAGTGGACTCTCTCAACTATCATGATGCATCAAGAATCTTTAAGAGATCCCCGGACTCCTCATTATTAACGCTCCTCTCAGGATGTGGTTGATGGAATATATAATGGAAGTGATTTTTGAGAGGACATATCAATTATGGCTGAGACAGACAGACCGAACATGCAAATTAGCCCTTTAAAGATTGCTTTTACTCACCACTTTCGCCTTGGTTTTCAGAATACTCCTGCTGCGCTATGAGCAACGGCCATACCAAGTCTCATCCTGACCGAAACAGAATAGGAAACATGTAAACATACGTATAGGATGAATTTAAAATAAAAATATTAGCTTATTTGAATGCTATAAAAGGTGGCAAAACCACAAAAAAATGACAGTGTAAGCACGTTGTCAGTGATATTTAGGATAATGACAGTGTTTTTCATCTCCACAGCAAAATAATTACAACAAAGTCTGTCACGGTCCATCAATACGACAGGTCAATCAAATAACTGGATGTGGGCTCGTTTCACGTCAACGTGCCGCAGTCGCGTACGATCACGCACTCGTTTTTATCTCAGTTTCAAGGAGTGCGTCTGCCAAAAGATGAACGCGTTGACAGAAGTACAAGAGAAGCTGTGTTTTCCGATCTTACCCTGAGGGGAAACTTTCAGTTGATGTCCGTGTTTGTTTGGGAGAGGAGAGTCCAAGTATGAGAGAATCTGTCAAAAAACAACAAAAGAAAAGGTACATTTTTCAATTGTGAATTTTTCGAGAGCACTTCCGATCCCTTCATCTGCATTTCAGACTGACACGTATCACACTCAGAATAATAATATCAGAAATGAGGGGAAATGTTTTGCCCTCGAAACAGCTTGCCATGCCTGGCAGGTTAAAACTAACCGAGCATAAATCAAACTTTCCATTGAGGCTTCTGCCGCTTTTTTGCTGACACTTACAAATGTGTTCGACTAAATGAGCATGTGCAGCTCAGTTCACCTCATTAAAAAAACAAAAAACTGCAAGTTGTAACATATTTCTTTTTTTTTAAGGGTACAGTTCACATGTGAAGCTACAGTATGATACACACACACCCACACAAATCAGCCGAACGGCTTCAGATTCTCTCTGTCCCAAATTTCCGAAGACCCCTGTAGGCAACTAACAACTTCAGGATCCCGAGGAATGTGCTCCCTGAACTGTATGAAAAGAGGAGGGGGTTTGCTTAGGAGAGCATTTCTGCAAACACAAACCCGCCGCTACTTTAACCGCTTGTGTTTGAGGAGGTGTTACAAACTGAGATGGAGTGTTTGGAGGAAATAGCACAAACTGTCTATTAGCCCGAGTATTAAGATACACATCTTCTGCACTCAATTACATGTGCACGTATGTGGTGTTCGTAATCCTAGAAGTACGCTCGGTTAACAAGCACAAATAGTGTATGTTTAAGCTCACTAGCTCAGTCAACATTTGAATTAGGGATTTATTATCAAAATTAGATTTAAGACTGTGCTTTTTGCATGTGTAAATGTAGACAAACTTGAAAAGGCATATAAAAAGCTCTGAATAATCATCCTGAAAAAGCGTTAATGTCCCGTATATTTCAAACTTTTGGTTAATAACGCAATGTCTTTGGACTAGGGCAGCAAGATATAACGTTTTAGGATAGATATCATGATATGCGCATCAGTCACGTGTCAAGTATAGGGATCGCAGTTGATCCGTATGGATCAGGCACGACATTTCGAAATGCATGTGATTCTCAGATTAATTGCAAAGTTGAACCATTATAGAGCGAAAGCTTATCGTTTGCACATGTTTTAGCCTAGGTGCTGTCAGTCTTAACATTTAAGTGATTTTACTAGAGCCAGACCGATGTATCGGCAGTTATAAATGGCCGATAAATGAATATTTCAAAAATAAAATAAAAATGGACGAAACACGCTTTAATCAACTCTCCTTGGCCTGTTATATTGAAAATGTATGTTTTACAATTTGCAGTATGATGTTATCTATTGCTAAATTATGGCTCATCATAGACTAGCTAACCACAAAGCTAGCTAATGCCACTATCATCAGTTGGAAGACCGCTAACGTTAACATTAATGAGCTTGGAAACCACAATGAACTTTTTCTGCCTAAATAAAGTGTTTATTACAGTATTTATAACTAGCATATCTCTAGTTACAGTCCCTGCATTGTAAAATGTAAGTTATACTTGCGAGGAGTGAACATTTAGACATAGATAAAAAGTATCAAACGTATATTGTGCAGAAAAGTTAGCTTTTCTTTTACACGTGTGTGAAATCCAAC
The DNA here is from genome assembly GCF_988280905.1 of Pimephales promelas. Lineage (NCBI taxonomy): Eukaryota > Metazoa > Chordata > Actinopteri > Cypriniformes > Leuciscidae > Pimephales > Pimephales promelas. Next base: position 3,776,905 of record NC_142792.1, on the reverse strand, counting down.
AATATTTAATAAAAAAATATATATCGGCCGATATATCAGAATATCGGATTTTAAAACCCCAAAATATTTGTATCGTATCGGCCTTCAAAATCCTTTATCGGTCGGGCTCTAGATTTTACTCAATTCAAGTGATTTTACTCAACTCAATTCGGACACCGAGTTACATTCTCTTCCGCATCTGTTTGTGATTGAATGACACATACACGCAAAATGATATCAAAAATGTCTAGGTGAGTATCCTCAAAAACGCGTATGGCTTACGTGAACGCGAACAGTTGAGAAAGAAAACGGATGCATATCACTATATTGGATCCTTGCATTCGGTCTTAAAGTGACAGCAGCCTAATATTCCTGCTGCTCTCCATCTCATTAATGTTAATCAAACAACAAAATACACAGAGAAAATGCCTTTTGTAGCTTTATCAATGATTAATTCTATTTAAATTATAAAGTGAAGACTAAGCAGTGCTATTTTACATTTGATTATTCCATTTAATATCTTATTTTCCATGAAGATTTAATCCCCTAAAAAATCACCCGATCATTCTACAATGATTCATTCTTTCCAAGTAAAGCTATTTGGTGAAATTGTTTTCATATCCCAACATATTGCGGAAATACAAAATATCGCAATGGCAGTTTTTCCCAATATTGTGCAGCCTGATAAAACTCGCATTTAAATCGACTTACCGATGTTATTAGTTCGCATGACCTCATTGTGACAAGTTTCCACAATACCGGACCCGTTTCGATTCGAGATCTCTAAATACTTAGACACACACACACACACATTGCATTAGCGCAGGTCGTCCTAATGTCACCGTCTGATATTTACATGAAGCCTGGCGTTCGAGTCGAGATAAACTATTTCAAATCAAGGCCGAGAATACCTCTCCGGCCCCTCCGCTGGATGTGCGGATGAAAGAAGACATTATGCAAACAAGTCAGATTACAGTACACAATAAATTTTTACCTTTTCATGTAAATACCATTCCTGTGTTAGGAGGTGGAAGCCAACGCAATACATTTTGACTGAGGGCCGAACGGCCCTTATCAGCTCTAGTCAAGCAATTCAGGCCCCCTGAACAAAGATGAGTCTTCAAACTCCCTCCATTCATCAGTGGACGTGTAATTACCCCCGGTTCACAGTCTAGACGTTACCGCTTTCAGGGTATTTAAGATCCCCTTTGCAACACGCAGGATGCTTGCACCCGGCCCAACGTTAAATCTGCCGCAGATAAATTAGCAAAGAATGCGAGTTAAAAAAAAAGAAGCGCGGCCACAATGAAAAGAACTTTATCCTCCCCGCTGCTAAATGAGATTTCTTTGAAATGCAGATCAGTGGTGCTAGATTAGTGAATTTTAGCTGCTGTCAACATCATAACAAAATACAAATGCGATTGTTCGCCTGGGCCTTATCTCCTTGCTTCCATCTGCTTCTTCCCGTATTTACTCGGGTCGATTTACTATGCAGATCTAAATAAGACGCGCTCGCGGCACAATGGCTTCTTAAGCTTCTACATCAAGGTATTTGAGAGCGCCGTCACATGAAAAGCTGCCCCATCAAAGGCACATCCCTAATGAACTTCCCTATCACAGAGGGATGGCGCGGCTCTCCGGAGAGGCTCGTGGAGAGGCGCTAAATCACAGGAAGGATACCTCGGCGGCCCGCGGAGATTAACACACGACGGGGACCCTCAAACAGGAGGCCGTCCGAGCCCAAGCTAGGGCGGCTCGCGGTTCAACGGCAGATTAGCGGCCAAATTAAAACACCCAGGTAGGGGAAAAACAGCGTGCACTTGGAGGTAAGATGGACGTTTGTAACTAATACAAGCGGCGGCGTTCGCCACACCGATGACAGTAATCTTCAAAAGCAGAGGAATAACCTCTAATTTCACGCCATATTTGTTGCATCCTGCGTACACAGATGGGATTACAACTCAAATCCCACAACTTACTCACAAAAAGCACGGAGAGGGAGCATATATATGGGTGCAAAGAGACATTTCAGGTTAAAATCGTCATGCACCAGTGGTTTATGGAGGGGGGCTGGAGCAATTAGCCCCAGAGGCAGCGCACACACGAGACCGGCACATGTGGCTTGGAGTCGAGCTCTGACATCACGGCGTGATGAGAGGGCAATGGGAATACGGTGGTGGTGGGGGTTGAACGAGAGCGTGTGCCAGCCACGCGTGTGCCAGGTTCCAACTTCCGCTTCATACCAAGGGGGGGGGGGGGGGGGGGGGGGGTTAGGTCCTTTCGGAAAACATCCTCACACGGAAGAGGCATCCAACGGCCGCAAGTGTCTTTTGCTCATCTTTCCCTCCTCCCCTCGCTGTCTTCACCCTGCCAAGTGGGCTCGGTGCCAGTCGCATTTGCAACCACGAGGGACCGTTGCCTTTTTTTCTTGTTTAATGAAATGACAAAACAACAGATTTACATATGCAGAAACAGGTGTTGTAACAGGTTTGACTCCTCTTGACCTAAAACGTGTTGCGTGGGGGGAAAACGGGGGGGGGGAAACAGGGAGGGGAAAGTTTATTAGCAACAGCTGCCTGGAGGGTGTTTAGGCTCTGATGGGCATTCAAATCTACACCATCTGCCCTGCTGGTTGCCAGAAGTGACAATCTAAATTAAAAACCACTCATCAAAAATCATAAAAATAAACTATTGTATTGCTGTGGCCATATGCTGTAAGTGGCCCTATGAAAGACAAAAAGGGAATCACACGGTGTATATTAATTAACCCTCTGCGGTCTAAAAGACATTCCTGAGCACCAAAAACAATAGCTTGCTTTCCATCCACGAACACACACTAATACTCATATTTACACTTCACAAAGGATGCTTTCAATATTCATAGTGCTATTAAATTGGGCTACATATGATTGTTAGATACAATTAGCCTAGAGTATAATTGTAAAATCTCACGAAAACTACTGTGAAAGTACCATGGCATAGTGATGGGACCGGTATTTTGATGGTACAAAATAATTAAAATATTCGTAATTCACAAACAGGCAAAGTAATATCAATAATAATAATAAAATCTATTCCATCTGCATTAACCCTAATTAAAAAAAAGCTGTATCATACTTTGATATGTACTAGGCACTGCATGATTACCAGGTTTATCATGCGTAGGCCTATAGGCTAAGATTAAAAGTAATAATCCTTACAATAAATGTGGTGGTGACATGGTAAAGACGGTGATCCCATGATGTATTTACTGAATGATTACCATAATCATGTCCCATACATAGTGTAAATTTGTCAATATTAAATCAATATTAATAAAATGTTAATGGGTTTACATGCCACTTAAAGTTACCTGAAGAATACCATGGTATATGTCCACAAGCCAATATCACGGGTCCAATTGGGCTGTCAAACGATTAATCGCGATTAATTGCATCCAAAATAAAAGTTTGTATTTACATAATATATGTGGGTGCACTGTGTATAATTATTTTATATATAAATACACACACATGCTTGTATATATTTAAGAAATATTTTTATGTAAATACTGTATATAGATTTATATTATATATATAAATAATATTTTTTTCTTAAATATACATGCATGTGTGTGTATTTATATATACAAAATAATTATACACAGTGCACCCACATATATTATGTAAATACAAACTTTTATTTTGGATGTGATTAATCGCGATTAATCGTCCAAAAAAGCATAATTAATGTCCAAACGTTCACAAATTAAAACACAGCAGCAATCAGGCACTCCTTTAAAACAACAGAGAAACATGAAGGTCAAACTCAAACACGACAGCTCAGTAACTCAACAACAACATGAAGAGAAACTGAGAAAACAACAATTCGGGCCAAAGAGTCAATCTAAAAATATTCGCTCTGCCCTTGTCAAAGACAAAGGGAGCATTAATTTGCCCTGTTATTATTTAGAGAGGGCAGGAGGAACAAACCTGAGCCCGTCGTGACCCTGCCACAGTGTTGCAACTTGTTTTAGAGCGATGCCAGCAGAAGGCAGTACCATATGCCCACAGCCTCGGGCCCGATGCTCTTTCTGCAGCCTAATACGCCTGTCAGGAGACGTTACTGTCACAAATCCTCTGTTTTTCCATAACGTGTTTCAAATAAACAGATTTTTTTTTTCTCTTACTAACAGAATTGTCCTCAGAGATCCCAGTTAGAAGGTCAGAGTTTGATTCTACTGTAATGACAGCAACCCATGTATGGGTTATATACAAACAAACCAATTTTTTTTTTTTTTAAGTGACCAAATAATTTGTGGAAAAGCACTTATTTAATTAATGAAAGTAGGCTGAATTTCAGCAATGATGCTGTAAGCGTGACATTAATAGTATCACATAGACTAGCATTATGTCTACTTCCACACTCCCTCCTCAGACCACAGGCAAGTTTGGTCTGACCTTGCCGTTTACTACAAATGAAGCCCTCTTGCATCCACAACCACTGGGGTTTTAAGTCAACCGGAGACTAAAGCGCTCAGTAAATCATCAACAAGACCCTGTCATGCCTTCAAATTGACAAAAAAAACAGATATCAGCACTGATATTATCACCTTTGCGTACAAGTAATAATTTCAAGGGCATGTGTACTCTAAGATAAGATGCTTATGGGTGATTTTAATACCTCTCCATAAAGGTCATGTGATATCGTAGATGTGAAAGAGCGCCGTCACAGTCAAAAGACTAGAGTTAGGGATTATATGGCATGTTTAAGGGAAAGAAAAAATGCAATCGAAAGAGCGACGCAACCTCAAATGCAGACGAATCAGTTCCCTTTAGACATTTTTAACCCATAGAATAAGCATACACTGTATGTAATATTAAAAAAAAAGCATTTCTCATGACCGTGCCCGTGCTCTCAGCGCCTTAGTTACTGAATCACACCAACCGTCATTAGGATGATGTGGATAATTATGGCGCATAAGACCTCTTAAGCATGTAATACAGTCTTTTATCTGGAGAAGTCAATCTCTGCGAGGCTGACAGCTAGAAGCATATGATCACGGTAAACAAATACTTTCACGCGGCACCAAAGTGCCATTAAAGGCCAGAACTGTCAACACAAATTCCACTCTTGCGAGGGAAAGGAAAGGGAGGGAGGGGGGAGAAGAAAAAAAAAAAGAGTTGATCACCTCTGGTTGCCTTAACATGCATGGGGGTTGTCATGGAAACATTTCTGTGAAGTTAACATGGATACAAACAGAAGGCTTTCCAGCTTAATTGCCATTAGAGTTTTATGACCCTGTTTAGGGATGTGTATTAAAACACACATGGGGTAATACGTCGCTTATCACCGAAACGTAAAGGAAAAATAGGCTTTGACTTTCTAAACAGCAGAATATGTAGAATATACACTGTAAAAAAATATTTTTTAAACATAACTTAAACTATTGATATAGTTCAGATAACATAATATTTTGAGTTTCTGACCTCCTTCATTGTATTAACTCAATTTTCCATTTCAATGAACTTCAAATTTTAAGGCAGCCAGGTTTACTTGTTTTACAGTGTAGGAAGAGGGCAGGATGCAATATGAAATAACTAGTGATTTCAAACTAAATGGTTCCACCCACATTACAGTACGTATAAAGGCGTAACCTACGAAAAGTCAAATCATGCACAATGCCATCTTAACCCAGCCAGATCTTTTTATTTTACTCAATGCACATGCATTTTTCTTTTAACGCAAAGCAGTGCATGCACACACCCCAGCCGTAATCAGCCCGTGCCTACAAAAACATCAGGATAATTGCAATATCGGCCCCTCTTTCCTGTCTCAGGTCAGCCAGCCCCCCCTCCCTTTACATGTCGTACGTGAAACATCACGCTCACTGAAACAGTGCTAATTAAAATCACCTGGGAAGAACTGCGTGGGGCTAACAAAGGGCCGGGCTTCACATTACAGGAGCTGCCGAGGTGTGTGTGTGTGTGTGTGTGTGTGTTTGCTTGAAATTTTACTACTGCTATTACAGCCTTTTTGAAGCGACACAGCGTTGAGTGACGAAACACCATGATGCACACCTGCACTTCACCTGCACAGCTGCTGGAGCGAAACAGAGGAAAACTCTCAGAGTTAATCACAGCCATGATACGAGCTGTAATACTACACACCTTGTTAAAAAAAAAAAAAAGTCCCAGCACCCTTGAACCCACTGAAACTGCACTGGCAGTGGATGTGACTGTGTCTTAAGAGAGGAGTGCTGTCCATTAACACTCCAATACATCAGGCTTACTGTCCTGACACTCCAAAGCTGAAGAATTCACTCCGGATCATGGAAATGGAGCAAGCAGCCACGGTAAGATTAATGTTAACCTTGATGATGATTATAATAATGATAATAATATAAATTATAATAAATTACATTAGTAAATGTCACTTTTAGACAATCTAAAATGTTATATCTCATGGAAAATCACAAAGTTAAAACACAGACTAAAACTAAATAATCGTTTAGGCAACGTAATCAGTGTATTTATATATATATATAAAAAAAAACCTGATTTAATTTTTTTATAAAAACTATAAACCTATTAAACAGTCTTAATCACTTAAAATTATTATAAAAACAGTAAATGTAGTGATACGGGTGTAATAATAGATAATTTCTGCATATTTACATTTACTAAATGCATAAACTAAAATCATTCATTTGTAAACGGACAATTATGCTGCTGTTATTATTATTTTCAAATAAATAAACTAATGTAAGCTACGTTTACATTTCACTCAGGTTGTTTTAAAACTACAAACAGCAATAAACATAACGAAAGTTGATGAGCATTAAAGGGCGATAATGCCACAAAACTGTCACTGGATGTTTATTGATTATGAGGATAGAATCACAGTACTGACTTCTCACAAACTCTCTAACAACACAAACACTTTATAAAGCATCCGACAAGCACTAAACAACGCATCAAGTGAAGTCAAACTGAGAAGGTCAGTGTATGAAAGGCAAAAACGTGAAAACTCACCAAAATAAGTGAATGTATGTCCCTCGCGGATGCAAAGTTTCTCGTGTTTACAAGTCAGTGGTTTTAAAAAAGCGCTACAAACACGCACAGCACGCGCTGTTGATATTCCTCCGCTCGGAGCCGCGAGACGCTGCTTGTCTTCAGTCAGTGTGTGCTGCTGTTATTACCGACGCAACAGTATAAAAAACGCGCGAGTAACACCGACTCCTGTTTGAATGCGCTCGCGTGACGCGCAACGCGAAGCGGCAGCTTGTTTTTTTGTATCTCGATTCAATGCATCGCAATGTTTCGGCCGAGTTTTTTGAGGGGGGACTAGCTTATTAGAATGCGAGGGGGCACTTATGCGGACGTACATGTTGTTATTTTTTGGCGTACTGCGACCCCACGTGACACATGTCCACCTGCCGCGTAAACAATACAGTCATTAGAAGTTTGTTTTGTTTTTCGAGTCACTAATCACAAATCAGAAGAAACCATGATCAATAAAGAGATTAATATAGTGTGAGGAGTAGGAATATGAAGTGCTGTCATTTATTTTGTTTACTAATTTATTTAGGCTATATTATTGTTATTATTGTCACAATTTTGATTACGGTCCAGTTTTTACTTTTACCAAAATTTTAACTACTCGTAATTACTGCTTATTAATAATTAGTAATGCAGTTTTTATGTTTAGGTATTGGGTTTAAGGGAACATGGTCTTGCAGAATAAGTGCTAATAAACAGCCAATATCCTAATATGCATGGTAACTAGTTCATAGCAAGAATTGGATAATAATGTTACACTTATTAATATCAAAATGTGTTGTCCATATTCGTTTATGTTTGTGATTAAATAAAATTAATATTGTATTATGTATTGCACATAAATAAAAAAATAAGCAAACAAACAAAGTCTTCAAAAGTGTAATGTATGGAGATTAAGTCTATATAATTCTGAGCAATGAGCAGAACAAAAGAACAGAGCATTATTGTTTTTTGCTTATTTTATTAAACAATTTTTATATCATTGCACATGAAATTTATCTTAACAGTTCACACACCCCTGAACCTTGAGATGATCCATTGTAGATCGACAGCATCTGTTCGTTTTGATGAGATATTGTTTATTTGAGTGATGAACTGCTGGTTTTCAAATCATTTTTGCTTGTGACCATTTATATCCTTAAGATGAGAATGATGCACATATACTGTAATGTTACGTTCTGCATCACTTGTGTACTGTAACTGTGTGCCACTGCCTTGCAATATTCATATGAATAAAACTGGATAAAAAATAAAAGATTTTCAGATTAAAGATTAAAGATTGATAATATCAGAAATCTCTCTTTGTGAATTAATAATCTGTCTCTGTCTGAATTTAATATCTTCATTCTATATTTTGGTTGAAAACACTGGGTGTTTTAAAAAAGGGATCTTAGTACATATTAGATGGCTGGTGATATTTGCATAACATCAAAATAAGTTTGATCAAATGCATGTTTAAATAAGCAGGCGATACAGCAGATTTTGACCTGGTTTTATGAGTGCATTTTAACACTATAAAATCACAAATAACAAAAATCTGTCAGATGTCTGCAAAGGTGTTAAGGATTTTTTTGTTTGTTTTTTTCAATGATCAGAGAATTTTAGATCCCACATTCATGCCATTTAAAAAAAAAAAAAGTTTAATCAAGAAAATGCAGATATTTCATGGCTTTTATCACAAAGAAATCAAAAACACCAATGTATTTTCTATATCAAATTTTATAGAGGGGAATCATTTTCATAAAAACTCTACGATAGCACAAAACATAAGAGTTTGCTGCCACCTACTGGAATGCTTTGGAATCCACATTTGATTGCCAATGAAACGCGAGTGTGCACAGAACTTTGATTAGACACTGCCATCTAGTGGCCAATTGAGTTCATGCTCGAAAACACTGAATACAAATGGCCTGCAGCACATTTTTGGAATTCACAACACACAAGGATTTCATCATTGATTAAATAATTATAAAATCCCATAAATAAAATCCACCCAAAAAGTAAGCATGATTTTATAAAAAAAATAATAATGAAGCAACACACATACAAACAAGTGAACAAGTATATAAACAAGTATATATATATATATATATCATTCATGAATTGAATCATGACAACTTGCCCCCTGACATGTTATCATTATAATATCTGAACATAATTAAATAACAGTGCAGTTTTATTGATTTCACTTGTTTATCCAACATATATAAATAAAATTTCACACCCAAAATTCACAATGCTGGGTTGTTTTAACCCAATTTTGGGTAAAATATGGACAAACCCAGGCATTGGGTTACATTTTTAAATTACATTTTTAACCCAATGGCTGGCTTTGTCCATATTTGACCCAAAATTGTCTTAAAACAACCCAGCATTTTTTTGAGTGCGCCATTGCACCAAATATCAGTTTGTTTGGATGACAGAATTCACAAAAAAAAAAAAAAAAAAATGTCTCAACTATAATTTCTATGAGTTTTATCTACGTGTTTGATAGCATTTACCGAAGCTATCTCCAGGTTCAGCAGAGTTCAGCAGATGACATGGACACATCAAAGTGTGTCACGTCAACCAGACTCTAGTGACCAGGAAGACAAGCATAGTTCACAGCTATTTTTAAGCCTGGCAACCACACAATGTTCAGCTGCAACTTGATGCTGTGTGCCAAGTCACGTTGCGAGTGAGTCTTTCAGGCGGTTAGTGCTGTTACCCAGTCAGCATTACCCAGGCATGTCTGTGGAAGAGCTTGCACCCTCCACGGTCTCCTACAACATGGACATCTGCAGGGACTGGATGATGAAAAACAAAGAGGAAATCATCAAATTAGAGAAAACCGTGGAGCGGATTTCAGATGGAAGCTCTGCAGAGGAATCGGAGGAGGAACCCGAGCCCCCACCGGTAGCCGTACGAAGAAAGGTGTCGTTTGCGGATGCCTTTGGTCTAGACCTGGTTTCTGTGAAGGAATACGATAACCGGGATGTATCAAGGCCGGAGGTGGACGGTATAGAGGGTGATGAATACTACATCTCATGCCTCTTCACCCTCCCAGTCTTAAACGGGGACATGGAAGTGAGACTTCAGAAGCAGAAGCTGGAGCTGGAGCGCATCGAGCTTCTCCCTGGATCCACCACGATCCGGGGCATCGTCCGCGTTCTTAACCTCTGCTTCCACAAGGCCGTCTACATCCGCGTCACGCTGGACGGCTGGCAGAGCCACTCCGAGCTGCTGGCCGAGTACGTGCCCGGGTCTAGCGATGGAGAGACCGACTGCTTCTCTTTCCTGCTCGTGTTGACGCCTCCGTTCCAGGTCGAAGGGGTTCGGGTGGAGTTCTGTCTGCGCTACGAGAGCGACGTCGGAACTTTCTGGGACAACAATGGAGGGACGAACTACATCGTCTTCTGCCACCGAAGACGAAGGAGTGATCAGAGAGAAAAAGAGAAAGAAAGTGAAAGGGAGAAGTTAGTCGAGGAGAGTAACCAGAAAAGCATCAGGAGCTGCCTTAAAGCAATCAGGTAGGAAACACTGTCATCACTTTTACTCATCCGTACAGTCAGGATTTGAACACAGAGCTTATTGGAAGTATTAAACTTTGGTGTGAGACTCACCCCGGACATGAATGACAGCTAAAATCATGCAGATTACTGACGAGTTCAAGAGACTATTATATGGATGTAGATGGTGAAACTATCCAAGAAAAAAAAACCCAGACGTATTACTCTGGTTGTCCAATCAAGCGCAGAACTTTGTTTTGACTGGAGATGGTATGTTTAAACACATGGCTGGGGTGTGTAATTGAAAACCTGCCGTATATTTACAGTAAAAAGATCTACATAGAGACGACACCCGCAGAGGCGAGCGGGGGGATCTCAGGTGGGTTTCTTATGTGGAAATCTGGAAATAGGGTTCTTTGATTCTTCATGAGACTGAGTTTGAGTTTGTTTTCTTTTCCAGAGCAAGACAGACCCAAAACGGAGGAGGAAGCAGGAATCACTCCCTACAAATCCATTAAGGACTGCTGCAAAACCCTGGTATTGTCAATGAGTGTCCTGTCAAGGTTTAGAGACAAAGAAGTGCATTTAGTGAAGTGAAGTGAAGAGAGAAGAAGAGAAGTGAAGTGAAGAGAGAAGAAGAGAAGTGAAGTAATGTGAAGTGAAGAGAAGTGAAGTAAGGTGAAGTGAACAGAAGTGAAGTGAAGTAAGGTGAAGTGAAAGTGAAGTGAAGAGAGAGAAGTGAAGTGACGTGAAGTGAAGAAGAGTGAAGTTAGGTGAAGTGAAGAAAAGAGAAGAGAAGTAAGGTGAAGTGAAGTGAAGAGAAGAGAAGACAAGACAAGAGAAGAGAAAAGAGAAGTGAAGAGAAAAGAAGAGAAGTGAAGTGAAGTGAAGAGAAGAGAAAAGAGAAGTGAAGAGAAAAGAAGAGAAGTGAAGTGAAGTGAAGAGAAGAGAAAAGAGAAGTGAAGAGAAAAGAAGAGAAGTGAAGTGAAGTAAGGTGAAGAGAAGTGAAGAGAAGTGAAGTGTAGTGAAAAGAAGAGAAGTGAAGTAAGGTGAAGAGAAGTGAAGAGAATTGAAGTGAAGTAAGGTGAAGAGAATTGAAGAGAATTGAAGTGAAGTGAAGTGAAGTGAAGTGAAGAGAAGTGAAGTAAGGTGAAGAGAATTGAAGAGGAGTGAAGTGAAGAGAAGTAAAGTGTAGTGAAAAGAAGAGAAGTGAAGTAAGGTGAAGAGAAGTGAAGAGAATTGAAGTGAAGTGAAGAGAAGAGAAGTGAAGTGAAGTGAAGTGAAGAGAAGTGAAGTGTAGTGAAAAGAAGAGAAGTGAAGTGAAGAGAAGTGAAGTGAAGTGAAGTGAAGTGAAGTGAAGTGAAGTGAAGTGTAGTGAAAAGAAGAGAAGTGAAGTGAAGTGAAGTGAAGTGAAGTGTAGTGAAAAGAAGAGAAGTGAAGTGAAGTGTAGTGAAAAGAAGAGAAGTGAAGTGAAGAGAATTGAAGTGAAGTGAAGTAAGGTGAAGAGAAGTGAAGAGAATTGAAGAGAAGAGAAGAGAAGAGAAGAGAAGAGAAGAGAAGTGAAGTGAAGTGAAGTGAAGAGAAGTGAAGTGTAGTGAAAAGAAGAGAAGTGAAGTGAAGAGAAGTGAAGTGAAGTGAAGTGAAGTGAAGTGAAGTGAAGTGAAGTGAAGTGTAGTGAAAAGAAGAGAAGTGAAGTGAAGTGAAGTGAAGTGAAGTGTAGTGAAAAGAAGAGAAGTGAAGTGAAGTGTAGTGAAAAGAAGAGAAGTGAAGTGAAGAGAATTGAAGTGAAGTGAAGTAAGGTGAAGAGAAGTGAAGAGAATTGAAGAGAAGAGAAGAGAAGAGAAGTGAAGTGAAGTGAAGTGAAGAGAAGTGAAGTGTAGTGAAAAGAAGAGAAGTGAAGTGAAGTGAAGTGAAGTGAAGTGAAGTGAAGTAAGGTGAAGAGAAGTGAAGTAAGGTGAAGAGAAGTGAAGTGAAGTAAGGTGAAGTGAAGTGAAGTAAGGTGAAGAGAAGTGAAGTGAAGTAAGGTGAAGAGAAGTGAAGAGAATTGAAGAGAAGTGAAGTGAAGTGAAGTGAAGTGAAGAGAAGTGAAGTGTAGTGAAAAGAAGAGAAGTGAAGTGAAGTGAAGTGAAGAGAAGTGAAGTGAAGTAAGGTGAAGAGAAGTGAAGTGAATTAAGGTGAAGAGAAGTGAAGTGAAGTGAAGAGAAGTGAAGTGAATTAAGGTGAAGAGAAGTGAAGTGAATTAAGGTGAAGAGAAGTGAAGTGAAGTGAAGAGAAGTGAAGTGAAGTAAGGTGAAGAGAAGTGAAGTGAATTAAGGTGAAGAGAAGTGAATTAAGGTGAAGAGAAGTGAAGTGAATTAAGGTGAAGAGAAGTGAAGTGAAGTAAGGTGAAGAGAATTGAAGAGAATTGAAGAGAAGTGAAGTAAAGTGGGGGGGGGGGGGGAGTACACCAATTTGTGAACTACAAATTATTAGTCAGGATAAATTTAAATAAATGAACACCATTTTGCAAGAAATTAAATTCCTCTCATTACAAACAAGACATGATAAAGTAATGATAAACATTTTCTCCACGTTGTCTGTTTTTTTGACAGGCGGATCGTCGCAGGAAACGTCAAGCTGCTCGTTTGGCACACGTGCAAGACTACTTCGCTCAGAAAGCAATAGAAACCCAGAATAGATGTAATTCCAACACAAATGAAAGAAGGCTTGGTATGCCCAGTAGAACTGACCTGCCGGTTCTCCACAGCCGACAAGGACACGGTATGGACACGCCACCTATACTAACGTACCACCAGATCCCTTTACTTTCTCTGGATTGGGGCAGCACAACAACGACAACAACAACCCCTCCCGATGCCTACAGTCAAACAAGCTGGCAAGTTGAAGATCACCTCGCAAAATCCACTTTTCTTAACAGCACTGACACAACACACACTCATATACAGGAACAAACATGTGCTCCAGAGACACTTTGCCAATCAGAAGATGTAGATTCAAGGGACAAAGTCGTAATTTCATTGGAGGACAAGGGATCTGAGAAAGGCAACAACCATGGATCTGGTGACATGACAGCAATGGAAATTGTAAGATGTGATCCGACAGAGCAATCAGAAGGTCCTTCTGGAGATCAGGTTTTGGGTTTCCAGCCAAGGCTCATTAGAGTAGCATGTTCTGCTCTGGGATCGGAGCCAGAGAGGGCGGGAAGAGAGTTTGAGGCATCTCGTGACCGCCAAACCTCACATCACGAGCACACAAGGGGATCTTTGAGTCAGGACACGACCAAGGCCAGCTCGGGGGACGAAACTCGAACCGCACATGACACCGAGACTCAGAATTCAGAAGCCGGAGATGGAATCTCACCTGAAGAATTCACAGGCAGCTTCGACACCTCAAAGGTTAAAGAAAACACACACAGAGCGGTCAAAGACACCCTGACATTTACGCCTATCGGGGACGTGTCGCTCACAAATAGACAGGCCGAGAGATCTTCTTCAGAAAGGAAAGATATAAATAAAGATGATAGCGAAGAGCAGGTGGAAATCAGAGAGTTTTATAGAGGAGTACATGAAGAGGAGACGGAAAGCAGCGCAAAAGGACGAGATGAAACAACCACGGATCACAGCGCAGAAATACAGAGCGTTAATGAGAGCGATTTATGCATGTCGAACGAGAATCTAGAGCTACTGAAAATCGAAGAGCGAAGGTTTGAGGCAAACGAAGGACTTGAGACGACTGCTGAAGAAGGGGAAAGCGCTGGGAAACGTTCAGAAAGCAAACGAGAGCTTGTGGAGGAGAAAGAGTTTGAGTTACTCGAGGCGAACTATCCAGCAGTTAGCACTGACCCGTCCAAACACACAACATCGGCAAATAAAGGTGAGGTTACTTCTCCAGATGAGGACTTTGAGCTTGGAAAGACTCTCAGAAACTTTCAAGAACCCCAGCGACCCAAACGAGAGGGTGAACACCGCACGCCGTTACCCAGCATGCACCTGTCCTGGGTGGACGGCAGCAGTGGGATGTTGTCATGGTGGAGGGAGTTCTGCTCCATAGGTCACATGACCAAGGCTCTTGTGTATGCTATTCTGTTTGTGATCTTCATAACGGCGTATCTGTACGACCTGCCGACCTGGCTTGGACTGTCGGTTTTCTCTGTGCTGGTTGTGCAGCCAGGGCATGAAACAGCGTCTGGATGGGGCTGTTGATCAGGCAAGGAAGTTCTTGTCAAATGATGTGTGTTTCTTAAACGAGAAGTGACGTGAAGTGATGCTACGGGCCAAGCTTTGTTTTTCATATCCTTAAAAAGTCCTTAAAAGAAGGAGCAGTTCACTTAAAAAAAAAAAACGTTTGCTGATAATTTACTCACCCCCATGTCATCCAAGATGTTCATGTCTTTCTTTCTTCAGTCAAAAAGAAATTAAGGTTTTTGATGAAAACATTCCAGCATTTTTCTCCTTCAAAGCGAACCAAGCGGTTCAAGGTCTAAAAGACAGTTTCAGTGCAAACTGCAAACTGTTCAAAGGGCTTTAAATGATTCCAGACTATGAATAAGGGTCTTATCAAGCGAAACGATCGCTCATTTAAAAAAAAATAAAACAAAGTTTAAGTTTTATAAGCTCAAATGGTCACCTTGCTCTGTTCTGTGATGCACGTTTATCAAAATGAATGAATCTTTTTTCTTGTCATTTTGGTTCATTCAACGAACGAAATGAGTTGACTCTGGAAAAGATTCGTTCATTTTGATGAACGAGTTCGAACAGGAGAACATCACAGAACAGAGCAAGGCGAGCATTTGTGCTTATAAAACTTAAACTTTTTTATTTATTTATTAAATAAGTGACCTTTTTGCTTGATAAGACCCTTATTCATCATCTGGAATCGTTTAAAGTCCTTTGAACAGTTTGTAGTTTGCACTGAAAGTGTCTTTTGGACCGTTTGGATGCCATTGAAGTCCATTATATGAAGAAAAATCCTGGAATGTTTTCATCAAAAACCTTAATTTCTTTTCGACTGAAGAAAGAAAGACAAGGACATCTTGGATGACATGGGGGTGAGTAAATTATCAGCAAACGTTTTTTTTTTTTTTTTTCAAGTGAACTACTCCTTTAAGCTACTTGACAAGAAACAGCACACGGAGATATGAGGACTTGTTTTGATTTCCATATGTTGTATCTTGTGTAAGTGTAAAAAAGATAAGACAACAACAACAAAAAAACACTCATTTAATGTCTCATAATGCCTCATGTTGCTTCTCAGATTGATCTTGTTTCAAGGATTTTAGATTTTTCAGAATTAAAATTACATAACAATAATAATTACACATTCATTTAAATTGCACTAAATATTTTTGTAAAAACAAAAAAACGTATTCCAAAATTAATTTAAAATACGGTTATTTCAAGTACAAAAACATTTACTGACCTATATCGCTTGAGACTTACTGATTTAAATATTACAATTAAACTTTATTTGGAGTACTTCTTTTTTGCACAATCACATTTGTATATATTAGGCCTTTTAATAAGGATAATATGATCTCTGTATAATATCACTCTTTAAATGCGAGATATTTAAAGTGTACCAGATACACTAGCAATAGTTCCACTTTTGCTATAATCAATTGTACTTAAGTATATCTTTAGTTGGACCTCAGCACTATTTCTGAACAACTAAAGTACAAAATTAGTTGTTCCAATCAGGAAAACTTAATGTATATCAATTTAGTATACCAGCAGTACAATTACAGGGTATTTATAATAAGTACATACATTATATGTATTTGTATTATACTTAGCATAAAACACATGTATTTAAAATACATTTATTTTTCACTAGGGTAAGCAGAGTTTATAATTGTACACAAAATGTTAACAATTTCAAGTGTCTGGATCATGAGGAACATATACTTAGTTTTGCGTATCCAAAATTGTGACTGGTACTGTACCTTTATGAAATGTTTCACTGGGGTTATACAAAGGCGTATCAAATGCACTATATAGCCCGTGAGGACATAGAGGGCATTTCATGTCTCTTTAGGGATGTGTGTGACAGACGTGACATTTCCTACAAATCCCACAATGTCTCTGTTCCCATCAGACAGGAGAGAGTATGAGACAGAGACTAAAAAAGGGACATGGTTTCTAGACCCTCTGATCTGTGAACATAGCTAATTCATACACACCAGTTAAAGGCATACTTTATGGATAAGTGATTTACACACCCTTATGTCAGAACACAAAATTAGTTTCCGATGCAATTACAATGAATGGATACTCAATCTTTAAAACACCAGTATCATAAAAGTAGTTCATATGTGAAAAAGGCAAAATCTAATTACATACACGCATGGTGTGTTGGGTCAAAAGACATGATTTTTAAGCCTTGTTGTTGAAGTGGATTATGGGTGCTTAGTCAGTAAGATGCATGACTGTGAGCTGAGATGTGACACAAAACGGTGCAACCTTTTATTTAATATCCCAATGTGTGTGTGTGTGTGTGTGTGTGTGTGTGGTCATATGATCGAGTTATTATGACTCTGACCTTTCAGCGTCTGGCTGCTCACCTCACATTCACTGGAGCCGTTCATCTGTACAGAAAGAGCACACATTCATAGTTTTACTGTTATTAATATCTCTATTCACAACAATATTTACACTATGTAGCCATTCTAAGAAACATTAAAATTCCCAAACGTAGGAAGCCAAGTATTATCTTTTTATTTATTCACACATTAGTGACAAAGGTTGAAAATATTACACTGGAATATTCATTTTATGAAAGTTTACACTGCTAAAAAAAAATATCAGCATAACTATCCACATTGGACCATTCTGGTTAGAACAGAAAATTATATTGTATTACATCCAAGGAAGTTTAAAGTTCATCTAAACCCCTCATATGTGTATTTTAGACTTGTCTGCTAATAATATCTTCTATGTAATTTCACGTAGGCCTATTTGAATGGCATACAGTGTGTGCAGATGATCCAGGTGGTATTTTGTGTTGATGTTCAGGAGAAATGCTGAAAAATGAAAGCAAATGAAAAATACTGAGGTCAAATTCAAATAAAAACACTTTCATAAAAACAACTCAATGATAAAAATAATAGGCATTGTTGAAAGCAAATATTCCAGGGCACTTACAATATCTCATAGCAAACCAATTTGCACCATCTGGCATTTGTGACTCTATTATGCAAGTATGGCTGATAAATAAATAAATAAAAAATAAATAATCGAAGTGACTCAGGAGAAACATGATATTCCCAAACCCGCTCACAGATGAGAGACACAACGGCCAAGAGCTAAAATGTCACAACGATCACATGAGGGATTTCTTTGCAGGCGTGAATACTTCAGATTTTTCATGCTTGCTTGCTTTGTATTTAATTATGTGCTGCATGTTGGCACCCTTTCTTTCTTTTTGCTGATCAGTCTAAACATTTCTGGGTTTCAAAAAACCACATACAGTATACTGCCAGATTTAGCATCAAAATTAGTTAAATGTAATTGTAAAATAATCAATTCATTGTAAAAATTTGTTTTTTTTATTTGTATCTTATCATTTTTATTCATTTATATACCAGTTTTAGTTTTTGTATAGGCTAGTATTTTTGTTTTGTTTTGGAATGGAATATAATGGAGCGCCACTAGATGGAGCCACAACAGCAATTTTCCTCAAACAGGAATAAAGCAGTCTGGAGGGAGCGTACTGACAGATTGTGCTGGGTCAAACACTCAAACAGCAATAGAAGCCAATGAAATATGTATAGCTGCCATGTAGAAAATTGTAATACACACAAATATTGATTGAATATGTTTGTTTTGGGGACTGAAGGGCTAGCATTAGCTCCCAGCTAAAACAGAGCACGCTAGCAGACACACGATGGCAGCATGTCGTGCAGCTTTCTCATACACCCACACATGTAAAACACATAAAACACACAACAGTCATCCGTCTTCTCGCACGTCCGAGCACAGAATCTGGGTTACATCCTGGGTATCCCAGGAGGCCAAGTGCTCATACATCATTATTGAAACATGCAAGCACACGAGGACAGATCACACACACCTCCAACGCTCTCTAATCTTTCTCTCTCCCCCTCTGGGTTTCGTGTGGGCTTGCCAAGTTACCTCATCCCTCCCTGTGCACATTTATATAGTGCTGTGTTACCAACAGAATGTATAGCGGTGTTCTGCAAACTCTACAGAAATTGCATAGGCTACTGTAAACTGTAGAAGCAATCAAGTTAAATGACTGTTGTCCTTTCCAGCTAAATTCACATGCAGCCTAATAATCCATTTAATAATTTGAAACATTGTGCAATCAGACTGAAAAGCCTTCATGTGGTTTGAGGAGATCATAACTAGCCAAAAAAGCCTCTAACGCCACCCAATCAGTAGGCTATAAGATCAGCAAATCATCTTAGGCTGGTTATGAATCTTGATTTAATCAAGATTAATCTGATTGAAAAATAAGGTGTTGCATATCTTTAAACAATCCGAACAACAACAAAAAACATCTTAAACCAGCCTAAATTTCTTTGCAAGGCAGATCTACGCCAGATGTCGTACCCTTAGAAGAAAAGGTTCTATAGAACCTTAAAAGATTCTATCAGCGCTACCTATTTGGAACCCCTAAAAGGTTCTATACACTCTTAAAAAAGGGTTCCTCTGGGTTCTATATAGAACCCTGGGGTTCCATACTTGGCCAATAGAACCTTTTACCAAAAAAATGGTTCTATAGAACCATTTTGGAGTTCCATATATGAAGCGGGGGATGGAACCATTTCTGGTTCTAAATAGAACCATTTCTTCTAAGAGTGTACTTCCACTCAATTTCAGTTCGCTTCTGTACTCAGTATGAGATAGCGACCTATATCTCAGTTTTCATTCACATTTCACTTTTTGCATGGGCCATGCATTTTGTTCAGAATACACATGACCCAAATCGAATTGTACATTGTCATTCTAACAAAGTTATAAAATAATAGATTTGCAATCTGCATTAGAGTTATTAGACTGATTATATACACACATTTAAATTCCTATTTGATCACTATTTGATCTGAGCTATCAGTCAGTCAACTGAAGGTTATCTATCACCTCATGTGGATCCAAAGCCATGTCTTCAAGGGCAGAGTTGGGAATGAATAGAGGACTAAAAAAAGAGATTGTGAAGGAGGAGAAGTGTTGTAGGTGTTTGGAAGTGTGCCTCTGTGGTGCCCTGGTGGCGATGTCTCCACTGGATGAATCACAATGAGGTGTCGGCTTGTGCTACAGCTCGGGCCCTGAATGTAAGAAGACAGGTTGCTCTTGAGACAACGTCCCACGGGAAATAGGGGTTGACCCGGGTTGCTCTCTCTCTCTCACACACACGCACTTTTGTGCCGCAGTTTGTCACAGGGCCAGTTCGGACGGCCACTCGGCCTGAGCCAATCACTTCAGTTTGTTTTTGCAGTAATTAGTCATTACAACAAAGGCTATACGGATAAGTGCCAAGACAAAGTAAATGCTAGCATAGCGTAGGAGCTATGGAATAGCAGTTGATGCATAAAGATCTTTAGTAGCAATAATGTTGCCTTTACGTGCTATCAGAATTATCGTAAATACTACTTTTCTAGTCAACCAGCCTCTCCAGTCAAATTTACCACCGGAAGGCTCGAGGATCATTTTGATAGCTGAGTTTCCAAGTTGGGCGGGCTGTGAACTTTAAACATGTGACTTTATTCGTTATTTTCCCACAACGGTGACATCGCATCGTTTCGTCGTTAAAGTAGTGCATATTTACATACATGAATAATCATTTGAAGCATAATTTATGTTTTATACACAGTGCAAATAGCCTGCATTTGACCGAAATTCCTGAGTAGCGAGGTGAATGTTTAAATGGTTGTCAATGAATGAGACACTAAATATCATTTTGGCTTTTAAGGGATAGTTCCAGCCCGTTCAACCCCCAAGGCGTCATCTACTGACGCTTTTGAAAATGCGTATACATCCAACGCACATGGCACCCTTTACGCAGATATATATGGGCCAGAAGGCGCCTCCTAGTGGTCTAACCCTAACCCTACCCCAGACCTAAACCTACCCATAACCGAAGCGTGTTATTGACACTAAAGGGTGCCATGTGCGTTGGATGTATACGCATTGGCAAAAGCGTCAGTATATGACGCCTTGGGATGAGAATGCGTTGATAGTTCAGAGCTCCACGTCCGCGGCTAACTTAGACTTGACAGAGCTTCACGAGTCACGACTTGACAGCTTTATTAGACAGGTGAGCAAATATACATAAAACAAATCAATGTTATATAAAGTTAGCTCAAAATGATATGGTCAGTATGTTATTCTAAAGTTGATCTAGCTTACTGCTAGTTTCATATAGCAAACAAACTAACACGTGGTATAACATTATAACTTTCAACACACATTTAAATGCCGTTTAGTGTGATAGTGTAACGACCAAGTGAAGCAGCGCTGTGTTAACTTACCTCACAAGTTTAATTCATTTAATAAACTGACCTATGTGAGTAATCCAGCAATTGTGGGTAGTTCTGTAGAATTAAATGTCCTTATTCCTTTATATCCGCGGGACTCGCCTGTGATATCTGTCTCTTTAGCAATCGCGACCAGCTTCGTACCACTATAATGTTAAAAAACATGAGTGTTTGCACTCATCCATAAATATGATCAGATCCATCAGCTTGACAGCAAGTCCCATTATTCAGCTCATCACTGCGTCATCAACCTACGCCTTTGTTATTGTTTGTAAACTGCGCCCTCTTGTGGCGAAAAATTAGATATTGTAATTACAATTGTGTAATAACTACATATTGTGCCTTTAACATCAGACCAGATATGTTCTTAAACAGACAATTGACTTGTCACTGGAAACTTGATGCATCACGCCTGGTTCAACATGTGAGAACATTACCATGTAGTGTGTTTTTTAAGCATAAAAACTGTAATACAGAGAGAGAGAGAGAGAGAGAGAGAGAGAGAGAGAGAGAGAGAGAGAGAGAGAGAGAGAGAGGTGAAAACTGGATGATTCATCCCAACTGCTGTGAAAGAGAGTTTCACTCCCCCGCTACTCTGAATGTTCTGTCTCATTCTCTTTCTCTCCTTCACACACACATACACTGAGATTGTGAATGTCAGATGAGTACGTCTGTGTGTGTCATGCTCTTTTATTCCCCAACTCTTTCTGTTACACACTCACTCTCTCACTTTCTTCCTGTTCCTCAATAACGATGTTTTATTCTATATACAGTATAGACTCAATGCCACATGATTACACAAAATTAACTAATCTTTTTTTCGTGTAATTTGGTACATTCAACGAACAAAATGAACGAGTTGACTCTGGAAAAGATTCGTCCATTTTGATGAACGAGTTCGAACTTGAGAGTCACGAACACGCATCACAGAACAGAGCAAGGCGACCATTTGAGCTTATAAAACTTGAACATTGTTGTTTATTTATTAAATGAGCGATCGTTTCGCTTGATAATACCCTTATTCATCGTCTGGAATCGTTTAAAGCCCTTTGAACAGTTTGCAGTTTGCACTGAAACTGTCTTTTGGACCTTGAACCACTTGGTTCGCTTTGAAGGAGAAAAATGCTGGAATGTTTTCATCAAAAACCTTAATTTCTTTTCGACTAAAGAAAGAAAGACGTGGACATCTTGGATGACATGGGGGTGAGTAAATTATCAGCAAAAGTTTTTTTTGTTTTTTTAAGTGAACTACTCCTTTAAGGGAATAACATATTTTAATATGAAAAAAACGGTGGAGTATCCCTTTAAAAAATAACCCAACTTGGGTTGTTTTATAACCCAACCGCATTTCGTAAAACATTTCATAACCCAGCGGTTGGGTAGATTAAATAACCCAGCAGTTTTGGCATAGGCACAAATTTTTATTGTTCGTGAAAGCAGAAGAGTTCTGCAGTGATATACGGCATAGGGTCACACTTCTACACACACACACTGACACACATCCTAACACAGCAGGATGAGCTAAAGAAGACAGCAAATGGATTGCGGAAGTGTCTCCTCCGTCCACTGGATTGTGTGCACGAGCCTCAGAGCTTTCAATCACCCGCTCCCGGTCCAACTCAAAGCTCGGCTCCACAGCCATCGAATCACGCTTTATTATCGCTCCCTGTCCAACACATGAGCCTCAACATGACATCCATCTCCTCCACTGCAGTGTTCACTGCCTGACAAGTGCTCAGACTAGGCGTAAACACAAGCTCTGCCATCAGTTCCAGTGCTGAAGGCAAAAAACGGCGGCACAGATGCTTGGCTCCGAGTCCAGTCTGAAAAGAAAGGGACCGGCGAGATGCTTGTGTGTGGACATGAAGAGGAGGTGTGTTGGATAATGATGGCTAGTTCGTGATGGGTATATTTGGTGTGGAGGAGTGTAGGTGGAAACACAGAACCTGGTGGGCAAATAAACTGAGGCATATCGTCTGGGGAGAGTCTATTAAAACCGGTTTAGGAATATTTAGGTAGCATTCAGCAGTTGACTGTGAAAAGTCACCATGTTTAAAAAGCCACAAACACACACATGGTATAATGATGAAGTGCAAAGATGCAATGTCTGACATATTATTCTTGTGCATTTTGTCCCCACAGCCGTCAACGACTGTGTATTCGCACAAAAGCAGAGAATAAGGCTTCGGGCGATCTCAAAACGCCTGGCTTCCTCTTTTGATGCGCACACATCCTCCGTCCCATACAGCGGAGAGACGTCGCCAGTGATTCACATGGGGTCACATCACAGGGTTCTGCGGCTGCATATGTTTCCGCCACACGCAATCAGACCGTGAGGGTATTACAATTCAACATCTAAAAACTTCAAGACAACCTTTCTGTTCCACAGATGACCAGTGTGTCACGTCGAGGGTTCTCCTGCTCTGTGCGGTCTTGTAAACAAGCACATATTGCTGACGGTTACATCAGCAACGGTAATTAATATACGACATTTCATCATTACCTCCTTTCTGACTAGGCTGCCAAAACATGTCGGTTTAAATCAAGTTTAAGTCCTCCAACCAAGAAATGTTGCTGGTTTATTTTCTATACAGAGGTTTAACACAGTATAAGACATGGTACCACTCAGTACTTTTTTGGTGAGGGTGACAATTCAAACCTCACAGAGCCGAAGCACAAATAAAATTGTGTGAATGAGTGATCTCATATTTTTCAAAGAAGAAGAAAAAAAAACATAACACCACTCTTTTCACCCAGCAAGCCATTTAATGGAAGCAGGGAGGTGAGGAAACAAGGCACTTTGCAGAGGATGTGAAACAAAGTCGACAGCCCTGCCTTTCACCTCTGCAAACGCTGGCAGCTCACACTCCTCCTCCTCCTCCTCTGAGGTGCTCACACACACTGGAAAGCAGCTTCCACTGTAGTCACAAATTACACCTGACTCACAACCTCCAAAAAAGAAAAAAAAAAAAGCCTGGCCTTGATTACTAAAACCAGTGGGCTTGTTTTTATTGCTCTGGTGGAGGTTTTATGCTTGCTATGCACAGGAGGAAAAACGTACATTTCCTTGCATGGCTTTTCACAGAGATTGATTTCACCTTGAGTGGCATGCTAGACAAACAGCACCTCGGCCTGCAGCTGTCAGCTCATGAGAGTTACTGGCTTCAGCTCATGAGGCTTATGTATGCGTTTATGTCTGCTTAAAAATGTTATACCAGTCTAAGGTGTTTAGCTGGTTGGCTATAGCTGCTTAAAACCATAGATATAATAAACACATTGGCCGCTTTAGAACGTTGCTGCATTACGCCAACGCGTCCGCCATTTTGTGTAGGGCAAGACTGCACTGTAAATACAAGTAAACGGTTAGCTAGGGTTTTTATGCATAAAACAAAACAAAAAATACATTTATTAACCGATTTCAGTGGTTTGTACGTGATGTATACAAAAAGTTCCATCTAAAATCTCGATAGTTAGACTTATAAAAAAAAAAAATATTAATAACGAATTGTCAAAGCTCAGGCTTGTCATGTATCTGGCTTTTTAAGAATTGTGAAGACCCCAGTGCTGAGATATAATTTATTTTCAGATTAAATTAAATAAAGTTTTCTTATTGTGTGGAAAGCATTTTCTGTGACTGACCTGATTTGAGCAATAATAAATATAACTGATGGATCCATTTGGTAATAAGTAATAGCAGAAGTAATGCCATTAGTTTTTATAAATACAATTACTTTCCCCAAAATTACTTTCATTGTAAAAAAAAATGGACCTCTTGTTTATCAAAAAAAAAAAATGGACATAAAAATAGGCTACCGAAACAATAGTAAATTATACCGTTTTCGGTACAAACATATGCAAATTCATTTAACTGCAAACTGCAACATTGACCAATCAAGTATTACAGCATAAAGGTGCCATCACATTTACTATTGTTCAGTGAATTTTCTTGGGCTAAATCAAGTAATTTCAATAGTAACCACACAATAAAGAATTTCGCTTTAGGGTGAAAGATTTCCTCACACAGATTGGTCGATCGGCTAACAGAAAGCTGCTTGGTTCGACAGAAAGCTATGCTTCATACAATCGCTACACTATTGACAAAGGGTTTTTTTATTTATTTATTTATTTTTGCTGAAAAATTATAGCCTTGACCATAAGGCAAGACAACTTTGCTACCTATACTATTTTGAAACGCATTTCCATCAGGTGTGCACCTGTGATTCCTGGATGTACAGCAAACGTTGGAACAGAGCTACAGCATGTGGTCTGACGGGTCTCTTTCTGCGAAGAAACACTTACTTACACTCAGTCACACACGCCAACACAAGTGCACCCCAGGCCATTTGTGCTTTTCTTAAGTGAAATGGGTCACTAGACTCCATATGGGCAGGTAATGATGGCAGAGATGGAAGTCGTCCACTCTGGTGGTTTTCACAGCTGTCAGAGAGCTATAGGAGGCATCACACATCACGACTGCATGGCCTATGCCTGGCATAAAAGTACGAGGGGGCGGAAAAGCTCCCTTCCAGACCCGATATGTTGCCATAGCGACTGTCTTTGCATTGAATCGATATAGCCATCTAAAAAAAGCCATGCATTTCAGCTGTAGCCCAGAAGAAAAAAACAAAACAAAAAAAACAGATGAAACATGCCAGCCTACCCGAGACAAATTCAGCTTGATTTGTAAATATGGATACTGTTTGCATTTGAATAATTCCCATTTGGTTTGGTCTGCTTGTGTTTGGGAGGACAAAACAGGTTTCCTTTGCCACCTGTAGCCGAGTCCTGCCAAACAACAAAATCAATTAAGTTTTCAGCTCTCTGTAGCGTTACGGCGTTTTATATTGACGCACACAAAATATGCATGCTACACGTACAGAATCAATATGTTCCTGGATCAACAATCCAATCAAATTTACAGTTTATGTCAAGTTTAAGCTTACAGCAGGGTTAGGTGCTTCTACACTCTAAAAAATGCTGGGTTGTTTCAACCCAAATTTGGGTCAAATATGGACAAATCCAAATGATGGGTTAGAAAATTACAGTTGAAAGTGAAACTCAACTTCAACTTTCACTTTCAACTGTAATTTTTAACCCAACATTTGGGTTTGTCCATATTTGACCCAAATTTGGGTTGAAACAACCCAGCATTTTTTAGAGTCTACATCAGCATTATTCACCAATAATTTCCCTCTGATTTTAGGGATAATTCATGGGTAGGATTATGTTTAGGGTTAGGGATAGCACAACACTTTTGGACAGGAATATTGTTCCAGGATCAAGAAAATGTATTGACCCATGAGCGTATCAACACTCTAAACAATGTTGGGTTGTTTGAACCCAAATTTGGGTCAAATAAACCCAAATGTTGGGTCAAAAATGTCATTTCAAATTTAACCCAACTTCAACTTTCACCTTCAACTGTACATTTTTTAATTGCATTTTTTTTGGGTTTGTCATTATTTGACCCAAATTTGGGTTGAAACAACCCACCATTGCTTAGAGTGTAACTAGGCAAAATCAGGTTGGTGTCGACGTTACCAACCAGGAAACACAGGCTTTCAGTCATTACCAAAATGACCAAAATAAACACATGACCTGATTTGCCATAAAGACAGATTGGTTTGTGTTTGATGTGTGTGAAATTTAATTCGCTCTGTATATTCGTTTGAGGTGTCTGAAACGGACCTGGCCTCATTTCACAGCAAGGGAAATGATTCCTGCTTAAAAAGGCACAAAGTGTCTTCTGGGAGCAAGAGAAAGAGAAAGGGAGAGAGAGAGAGAGAGAGAGAGAGAGAGAGAGAGAGAGAGAGAGAGAGAGAGAGAGAGAGAGAGAGAGAGAGAGAGAGAAAAGAGGGATGTCCTTCTTCAAGCACAGACACAGGGAATAGTCATCAGTAGCTCAGAGACAGCCGAATACATCAGGACAGAAGCTCACACGTGTGGCGAAACGAAGGGTTTCCAAGGCTACCCCTTCTCCCTCGTCTCCGTCCCCTCTGTCTGAATGTCAAACAGCTAATAAACGTGACTGGAACAGCTCCATCAGCTTATAACCCTCTGTGTGCCTTCATACAAGATCTACAGCATATGAAGAAACTGTTCCC
This sequence comes from Pimephales promelas, assembly GCF_988280905.1. NCBI lineage: Eukaryota > Metazoa > Chordata > Actinopteri > Cypriniformes > Leuciscidae > Pimephales > Pimephales promelas. The sequence goes on along the minus strand of NC_142792.1, from coordinate 3,749,799 downwards.
TCTAATCCTCTGAAGAAAAGGTGAAAGGTGCTTTCCTCATTGCTAGGTGTTTTCTTTTTGGTTGCTAGTGTGTTCTGGGTGGTCTAAAGTTGCCATTTCAAATTCTCTGTGAAATTGAAAGCTTTTGCCAGATTTATATTTTTCAGCTGTCGCACCAAACAAGCCATTTTTTTTATTTAGAAAACTTTGATACTTAGGCTATGTTTACACGGAAACGATTCTGAAGAGAAAATGCAAAAGTGGCGTTGCGTTTTCGCTTTTTATTCTGTGTTTAAATGAGCGTTTTGGGTGGGAAATCCGCGTGCATATGGTGACGCAAAAGTGTGTGAAATTCAATGTAGTATGCACTCCAGGCGGCTAGGTGGCGACGTCAAGCACTGCCACACAACAACACCAAGTCCGTGCGCCTGCGTACAACCTTCACTGTCAAGCAGACTTTTGCGTTTTTACCTGTTTTTACCCTTCACGCGGGAACGCAGCAGTGGAGCGTTTTTAAGATTTCCACTCTGGAGGGTGATTTCACTTTTTTTTTGCGTTTTTAAGCCCTAAAAACGCTGTCGCCATGTTTAAACGAAAGGCACATCCAATAAAACATTTTTACGTTTTCACCCGCAAGCGTTCTCGTGTAAACAGGGCCTTAGGTTGCATCCAAAATTGCATACTCTCTAAATAGGTGCTTCTTTTGAATTGATTGTAAAAGGTATGATCTATACACTCCTGAAGGAAAAAATGGACCAAGCCCAGAATGGCTAAGCACTAAGCTTTTCATTGTCTAGCAAAATTGAAGCAAATGCGCTCAAAAAAACATTGCTGTCTCAGAAAAACATCAAAGATAGAATGACGTTTTTTGGCAGAATATGGGAAGTGTGAAGTGTGTGGAGTGATGAATCACAATGAAACACGAGTACGGATGCTCCAGACGTCTTAGAAAGTCTGAGAAATATAATAATAAATATATCTCTACCACAATGAAGCATGGAGGAAGAATGTGTCATTGTGTGGGGAGCCTGTTATTGGTGAGCTATTTCACTGTGAAACATCATTACCGTAATTCTTCCCACAAATGAAAAGTTGTTACCTAAAGAGGAATGATCAGAGGTTGTTTTTCAACAAGATAATGTTCCAGCCCAAATTGCAAAGACAACCGAGAAATGGCTTGAGAACAAGTTTTGTCGCTAAACTGCCAATCACAAATCCTTTCGCATGACTTTATGGGATATTAAAGTGTCCACCGGGTGTGAATTCAGACATTTCTTTTTTAACCACTATAGGGGAATTTAAATATTCAGATGAAGAGTTGGGCTTAGCTCTAACCCTAAATATGAGCAATAGCAATTAAAGCGTGATGTTTGCCTTGGCAAGCACCACTAATAAAAAGCTACAAATACCCAAAAGGGAGCCTTTTGGTCAAAGCTATTGAGTAAATGTAGTTCTTGAGAGGGATAATCTCTGTTCCCTTTGGAAATGAAGAGATAATCCATGTGTACGGAAGATCTCAGCCACGTGCCTTCGGCTTGTCAAAATGAGAGGCAAATTTAGTAAAACCATTTTGTATTGGTGAGGATGGGTTATTGAAATAGAAATAATATAAATGCTTATAATTTCCCAAGGTACAGTACATTATCTTCTTTGAAAATCATGAATATCACTTCGCAGTTTTCTTCACGAACATAATGCCTCAAATTGTGAGGCTTATTGAGGTGGGTCATTACTTTTCTAAACAAATCAACTTGCAATTTTCATACAAGGAATGAGGGACCTGAACCATATTTAGAGACTTTGGCTAGTAGGCGGCCACCTAGCAACCACTCAGAACACCTTAGCAACCTCAAAGAAAAAAAAAATTGGCAACACCCTATGGGCATTGTGGCGGTGGATTTTGCCATTGATTTTCACCAGAAAATGTTTGAAGTGAAAGAGCATCATACAAACAAGACAAAATCCTTCTTACTGAGTCAACACTAATATTCCTTTCGTTTAGAGACTCCAGTTTGTGTGTCTGTGTGCATCGCTTCACAGTTCGGTGGGTGTTCGCTTAATTAATCTGACTCTTTGGCCGAGAGGGGTACTGGTCTGTAATAATGCATGCAAACGATCGGCATCTCTTAACAGCAGAAACAATAAACAGCATCAGATATCGACCCCATTGAATTACGGCACAGTCAGCTGATTTCTTACAAATGTTGGTTAAAAACTGAATGGAAAATAGCTAGTTTGAACTTTTTTAGGGGAGACAAATCAAAAAGGACATCTTTTAATATCTCAAATGTTTCTCCTAGAAACTGTAGCGAGACATTTCCAATCAAAAGTCTCTAGATCTCAATATGAACTGAAATATTTCACATCAAAGTCTACAAAAGTAATCAGAGTCATGCCACCAACATTCATTTTATAAATAAATTAAATGAGCCTAAGCTGGTTTGGTGGTCTCTGAGCCCGGTCAAGAGTTTTTCGTCAGCCCAACTTAAACCAGCTAAGACCACCAACCCATCTTAGGTTGGTTTATGTTTATTTAGAGCCATAAAAAATGGCTCATTTGAAAGAAACAAAATTTTAGGACACACGGTTGACACATACAGGTACATGAAGCATATCTCAACTTGAACTTGACAAAAACACACTCCTTTAGGATCAGAAAACAATGGTTTTATTTGCTCTAGCCCAACGTGAAAGAGGCCTTTGGTTCCTGCTGCACATCAAGAGGTCACTACGTAAAAATCAGTAGCGCGTCTTAGGAAATTGTGAGATGTTTGTCCTCGGGAACATCTTTCTAGAATCATTTTTCACCTCTATTGATTGTGAATGAACATGTCATTTCACGTCCTTGGTGAAAGAGGACAATGAGGGACTGTGCTCGGTACGTCAACAACCTTACATAATCTTAAGATTGCTTCCTTCCACTGAACACATCAAAATGTTCTCTTGGTGTACTCCGCTGTTATGTTCATGTTCTTTCATTGTGACAAAAAGAGAGGGCACATGAGTTTGAACACATGACTCAAGGTTGTGTCATCTTACTTATCACAGCTGTGGAGCATCTGGTCTTTGACAAAATATATTTAAAAGCTTAAAATTTGTGCTTTTGCTACTCTCGAAGTGTCCACTGGCTCAAACATGCTAACATTACATTCAGAAATATGTGAACACAAAATGACCTACAGGAGAAAGCTTTGGAGTTGAAGTGTAATCAATGACAACGTTGGGGGAAATCTATGTAAGCCTTGTGTACATAATCATGTTTTTATAGATTAGGCAAGGGAATGACAAACAGGCCGCCGCTGTAATTCATCCGTACCAGTCTGATAATTCTCAGCATTGCAAACATATTTGCCGGGCACCGGCTCTGTAGACATGCAAATCGTGTGACGTCATAAAAAACAGTTATTGGATATGTTTTTCTACTTCGCTCGGGTAAATGTCCTTATGAGGTGGCCAAAATTAAAATATTAAATGTGGCTAATTACAAAGCTGGGAAACTCCTCATGTGATAAGTTAGCCATCAAACTTGCCACTTTCACCTGACAAATGATAAAACTGGTAGGGGAAAAATCCCATAAACGTACATATCTAAATTATTTACACTATCTCTTTAGAGAACAGCGTGTCATACAAATTTAAGCATGGACTTTTGTAACTTGGGCCAGTAAGAAGCCCATTAGAACCACCCAGACCACCCTAGCAACTCCCTAGCAACCACCCAGAACACAATAGCAGTAACTTAGCAACACCCTAACATCCATCTGGTAAGGCTCTAGCCTGTAAAACGTTTTTTTTTTGTTTGTTTTTTGTTTTGTTTTTTAAAGAAGATTAAAATATATATTATATATATATATATATATATATATATATATATATACATACACACACACACACACACACACACACACACACACACACACATATATATACATACACGGAAACGATTCATATATAGTTAATATTCATATATAGTATACATATATAGTTAATTGGTCTATTTTTAAATTATTTCTCCATGAAGCTTTTGATATATATTTTTTTAAATGTGATTTTGAGAAAAAAAAAAGTCAAAAAGTCTGCCAGTAGAAAAGAGTAGAAAAGCTGAACCATTAAACCCCCATAACTCACAGAGGAAATGTTATTTTTAGGGGCAGATGTTATAAACTTTAAGATTATCATGAAAAATCTCCACAGAAGTTTCTTTAAAGCACTTTTAGCATGTAAATGAGCTCTAGATGGTACCATCATTTCATTCAAATTGTATTTAGACCTCTTAGACAAAATTGCTAGTGGAAAAATCACGGTTTTAATGGCCAGAGATGTTTTATGCAAGTACCTCACTTATAGCGTACGACTGGAGAGAGGATCCCAATCTAAATGGAACATAGTTCTCGAAAACGGTCTTCTTTAGACATGTGCGTGTGATATGCAGACTCTGAGAGATTTCTTTTAACTGCAATGCAATGTTAATAATGTGTTGTGCAAAGGGCAGAGGCATTAAAAAAAATCTAAAAAAAAAAAAAAAAAAACCTTGGGAAGAAAGCCAATGGAAACAGCCTTTTCTACACTCATTTCATTAAAGGAAGCCAAGTCAGGGAATTTTACATTCATAGGGCATCCAAACATCAAATTACGGCTAAAAAAAGATGTGCTAATTGCATTAGAGTGACTTGTAACCACAATTTCTTGCTGTGCAGATGACACCAAGAGTTACAACATGCTGAAAGATGTTATGGTATGAAAAGCAAAGAGATTAATTATCGTCTAAAATGTTCACTCCAATAAAACTGAACGTCTCTCCAGAGGGAAAACAAAGGCTTGCAGGATCTCTTGTGTGGATGTATTTTACCTTTATTAAAGCCAACATGAAATGGCATTCACAACACAATTCTACTTATGAGTGAAACAGAATATTCAAAATATCTTGCAAATCTGTTGAATATCCTAACACAGTCTCATCCCAAAAAGTCATATAACTGACGTCTTGGGACGTTTTTTGACCATACGTCAATATCCGCCTTTTTAGGGCCCCCTTAAACGTCGGTAGATGGCAATCCCGGGCCGTCATACAACTGACGCTTTACCTTTAACGTCAGTAAGGTGACGGGTTAGGTTTAGGGTTAGGTTTAGGTCTGGGGTAGAGTTAGGATCCCATAACCTCATCTACCGACATTTAAGGGGGCCCTAAAAAGGCGAATATTGACGTATGGTCAAAAGACGTCCCAAAACGTCAGTAATATGACGTCTTGGGATGAGACCGGGTTGAATATCCATATAAACCATGCACAAATAAGAAAGTTAATAGGGAGAATTTTGATTTCATGTTGACTTTCTAGTCACTGCAACACATGCGGTGATTGTTTAGACATTGAATAAATGTACTTCAAGCTCTATTAAAAGTGACTAACTGATGAGAATAAATCTTGCTGTCATATAAAGCAGCACACAATGGACCATATTTCCTTGGACTGAGAGTTATGTAGATCGGCTTGAGTCATCATTTAATCAGCAACCCATGTGGTGCTATTAGTGACTCACCACTTTATACATATCTGCCAAAAAGAAGATATTTACAGAGAAAATCAACAGTTGTCTAGTGGTAAACATGTTTGAACAGTTCAAAAACGAGTCTGTGATAGCTACAGGTCGGAGAAATCGAAGTAAATATTATATACTGTTATTTTCTGTCGCTCTACATATCTTGTATCATTGACCCGATTGAATATGAGCTACGTACAGGCGCATTTGATAGACATTCGTAGCACCCAATAATGCGGCTCTGGGCATTTGTAAACCATGCCTCAAAAACGAGAAAATGAACGTGTGGTTTCCAGACCACGTCTCATTCTCAATGATACATGGTCTGGCGTTAGCCAGGCTAATATATTCCCCAATTTGAGCAGGAAACCTGTTTGAAAACAGTACTTTTTGCAATTCTGTCTGGTGAAGTCAGAGGCACAGAAAAGTCTCTTCCTCCCCATCTTGTTTTTATCACAATGATTTTTCAGTTTCTTTTTCACCTCTCATCTTCCCAGAAATCCAAAGACATTCACCTGGTATTTCAAAATGAGTCTCTCTAATGTGTAATTTCTTCATCCCATCACCCCATCATCTCCATATATTTTTTGTTTTCTTTTTGTCCATGAGTAGCCTACATTTTTTATCTTTCTGGAAGAGAAAGACAGCGAAATTTAGTCAACTTTAGCACTATACTAACATGTTAATGGATTTAAAGCTAACAGACTAAATGGACTAAAACCCAATAAACTCAATAACTTTGATTTCACAAGGGTCTCTAAAAGCATTGCAAACGGATATGGACACAATGAGCCTCAATGGAGTAATTTGCTTTGAAACTATTCTGGCCGACAAAAACATACTTTTGACCATATTTATGTCATTTTTAAAAAGGTTACCCAATGAAGGATAATGATTGTCTCAGTACTCTGAGCCATCTTTACCTGTAAGTCCTTCCTGGAATACAGGAGAAATGCATGGTTAAAAATAACCCACCTCTCTGACACAGCAGAGCTTTCACTGCACTCTGTAATTACCAGCAGTGCAATCAGCAGAGTCGCTCATTTCCCCTGATTGGCAGGCGCTGACGGCTCAATTGTTGGAAATATACAACTACCATCTTCATAACTAAATGGAACTGACATGTATGCGGTTGCGCAGCTCTCGTTGCATTCATGAGATACTTCCACCGTGTGACACCTGACCGCCAAGCATCAGTATCCATCAAACTTCATCTAAAATAACACCTGCTACGGACTCCATGCCATATCTCGAAGCAGGAATGTAGATGTCAATCCCTGGCGGAGCTTCCTGATCAAAACTGCATGTAGCCAAGTGAAATGGATTTTGCTATTTGAACCAAAGCCAATGAATCTGCTATACATTCGCAGTACAGTCTTGAACCACTCCATGTAATCTTAATATTACAGTAGAGTGCCTGTGCTTTTCTCGAGGAGGGGGGGGGGGGGGGGGGCGTTCATCGATTTGAAAGCGAAGCATTCTGAAGTGCTCCACCGCAGACGTTCAGCCAAAGTAATTGCCGTGAGTGAGCTAGCAGAACTGGCCACGGACAAATAGGTCACTTAATAGGTTGTTTACCACGCACTTGGACATGATTCATTGAAGGAAAGCAGCAGAGGTCCTGTGGACCGGGCCGCGGAGGGAATACTGGGATGGCGCTACGATTATGATGGACAACGCATTTGTAATTGTGGGCTTGCTGCCACTTTCGACAGAGCCTTGCACAACCCCTACAAAAAAAGACCAGTGAAAAATCACCAGCATATGTTGCATCCCCAGCATGCATTGCTCCCTTCTGGACTGCTAAATGAACAGAATATCTTGTTCAGACCAGAACAGCAATGGTCGATCAACTTCATCTTCAGGTGAAGGCTGGTCTAACTAATATTATTAGCCTAAACCATGGTTTAAGCACCGAGATGGGCATGTAGCAGTCAATTATGGTTAAATATGCATTACATACCAGTGACAAAAGATGGTCTCTTAGCCTGGTCAAGGCTACTTTTCATCCGTTTTAGTTGGTCTGCGAGCTACAAAGTGGCAAATTTTCTTTAAAACTAGTCAACAGTTAAACATTGGATTAACGATGTTATGCACTATTTATCACTTGAGCAAATTCGCTATAATTTGCAGGGTAATAACATTAAATTCAGTAATATCTGGCAACCTGTTCTTACATTAATCGAACAAATGGACTCTAATGACATTGTATGATGTTTTTTTTTTTTTTTTTTTTTCCTGCTATTATACCTGTAGTGTGATGTGGGTGGATGGGTGGGTGGGTGGGTTTTTGGTTGTTAAGTTGTTGTTTGTTGTATGTTAAAATCCAATAAAAAGACTTTGATCAAAAAAAAAACTAGTCAACAGACCAGCCTGGAAGATAATAATAATTAATAATAATTCATTACATTTATATAGCCCTTTTTTTTTCTGGAAACTCAAAGCGCTTCACATAGAGGGGGGGGGGGGGATCTCCTCAACCACCACCAATGTGCAGCATCCACCTGGATGATGCGACGGCCGCCATATTGGGCCAGAACGCTCACCACACACCAGCTTACTGGTGGAGAGGAGACAGTGATGAAGCCAATTGGTGTATATGGGGATGATTAGGAGGCCATGATGGACAGAGGCCACTGGGCAAATTTGGCCAGGATGCCGGGGTTACACCCCTACTCTTTCGAAAGACATCCTGGGATTTTTTATGACCACAGAGAGTCAGGACCTCGGTTTAACGTCTCATCCGAAGGACGGTGCTCTTTTGACAGCATAGTGTCCCCATCACTTTACTGGGGTGTTAGGACCCACACAGACCACAGGGTGAGCACCCCCTGCTGGCCTCACTAACACCTCTTCCAGCAGCAACCTGGTTTTCTCAGAAGGTCTCCCATCCAGGTACTAACCAGGCTCAGCCCTGCTTAGCTTTAGTGGGCAACCAGTCTTGGGCTACAGGGTGATATGGCTGCTGGCAAGACCAGCAAACCAGCTTAGACAGGTATAAGATAGAAATTTGCTAGCTTGTTAAATGGTCTCCTACCCATGTGAAGGTGATTTTTGGCAGTGTTAGCTATTTTCCGAGCTACAAAATGCCAAAAAATCTGTCTAAAACCTGTCAACAGACCAGCAAACCAGCTTAGACTGGTTTAAAATTGCAGGGATAGAGATCAAGTTGTATTCAAGGCATGCATTCTATCAATTCATGGATTCCCATAACCATAACCTGCTGTTGCTAGTGCTATTCCAGCCCGGTCTCATCCCAAGGCGACAAATACTGACGCTTTTGACATTTCATCTACATCCGACGCACGTGGCACCCTTTAGCGTCAATATGAAACACAGATATATAAGGGCCAGAAGGCACCTCCTAGTGGTCTAACCCTAAACCTACCCCAGAACTAAACCTACCACAACCGAACAAAGTTCTGTGTGTTTTATATTGACACTAAAGGGTGCCATGTGCATTGGATTTAGACGAAATTTCAAAAGTGTCACTATATGACGCCCTAGGATGAGAACGCGTTGGCTATTCTCCACTATTTGAGCAACAGGAACACATCTTGTCACCGTGTCTATGCGTTTACACTTTTAAACAACACGCAGAGACAGCATAAACAAACAAGAAATCACGGAAAATGACATCTCACATCGATCGTTTATTCACATCCAGAGCGGAGAGAAAGCAAGTGTGCTGATCTTTCAGAAATCTGAAAGACTGACTAAATTCATTTCAACTGTGCACAAAAAAGGCTTAATAAAGCTAAAATAAGATTGGTCAAATGAAAATCAGTGATACTAGCATCAGAAGTTCCCACAAGAGGTGTTGGCATCTAACTCATTTTTTTGACAGTTTGCAACTGTCACTGTGGAGAAAACTTCTGACAAAGAGAATTCTTGATGAAATCGGCTTTGAGGAAACAGTCAGAGCGCACGTTCACTGAGGGCTTGATGGCCCAATTATTAGTCTGTTGACATCCCTCTTGGAAACTGCCAAGAATCCTCTCCTGATGCTTTCATGTGGACTGTGAACCCCGAGCGAGGGCAGAGAGCTTCATGACAACAGCGAAAGCGAGGCTGAAGTCTGCATCACCATGGAAACAGTGAAACCACTGAAATGTTGCCGTCTCTTTACCCTGAAAAAACTCCTCTTAGCAGAAATACACTCCATGCAATCACTCAATGAGGAAAGCATTAATGTTAACAATTTGATGACTGTTTTTACCAGCTCATTTTTTCAAGCAATTTGTGCATAGCACTATATTTTGTTTGTGGGCATTATTTAGAGAGCTAAAAAGCAGTTCGGAATTTTTTACATAAGGACTGAGCCCACATTGAAAATCTTTTAGCATTTAAACCTGGACATAAACTGAAAGGTTCAGAAAAGGTTAAGAAATTATTTGAGTTAATGCTAAAGAGGGACAAAATGCTTACTGAGACTAAATTTCAATTAAAAAAAAAACTGTATCAAATCAGAAAAACACAATTTTAACTAGTGGTTTCAGACTTTTGGGCTAGAGTTCTGCATGGGATGGATTTATGTGGTGACTGTGGGGGCCAATTTAAGACAGTGAACTCATTGGCATGTTCAAGTAACCAATTTGAAATGATTCGAGCTTTGTCACATGGTGCATTATCCTGCTGGAAGTAGTCATCAGAGGATGGGTACATGGTGGCCATAAAGGGATGGACATGGTCAGAAACAATGCTCAGGTAGGCCGTGGCATTTAAACGATGCCCAATTGGCACTAAGGGGCCTAAAGTGTGCCAAGAAAACATCCCTCACACCATTACACCACCACCACCAGCCCGCACAGTGGGAACAAGGCATGATGGATCCATGTTCTCATTCTGTTTACGCCAAATTCTGACTCTACCATCTGAATGTCTCAAAAGAAATCGAGACTCATCAGACCAGGGAACATTTTTCCAGTCTTCAACTGTCCAATTTTGGTGAGCTCTTGCAAATTGTAGCCTCTTTTTCCTATTTGTAGTGGAGATGAGTGGTACCCGGTGGGGTCTTCTGCTGTTGTAGCCCATCCGCCTCAAGGTTGTGCGTGTTGTGGCTTCACAAATGCTTTGCTGCATACCTCGGTTGTAACGAGTGGTTATTTCAGTCAAAGTTGCTCTTCTATCAGCTTGAATCAGTCGGCCCATTCTCCTCTTACCTCGAGCATCAACAAGGCATTTTCGCCCACAGGAGTGCCGCATACTGGATGTTTTTCCCTTTTTACACCATTCTTTGTAAACCCTAGAAATGGTTGTATGTGAAAATCCCAGTAACTGCCTCAGACCGGCCCGTCTGGCACCAACAACCATGGCACAGCCAAAATTGCTTAAATCACCTTTCTTTCCCATTCTGACATTCAGTTTGGAGTTCAGGAGATTGTCTTCACCAGGACCACACCCCTACATGCATTGAAGCAACTGCCATGTGATTGGTTGATTAGATAATTGCATTAATGAGAAATTACCAGGTGTTCCTAATAATCCTTTAGGTGAGTGTATATAGAAAATGAAGGTGTAAGATATTTTGCTTGAGTGACCACACAGGTTAATCTTTGAGAGGGAAAAAGGTCCTGCTGTAACCACCCAGGCACTGGCCCATGAAATGGTTTTGGATTTTGGTTTCTTAGATGGAGGCCTGCACTCGAGGGGTGAATTCAGAAGCGGTGGATGAAAAGGAGTGCAATCACTTCTGTGCAATTTATCTTTGTAAAAAAAAAAAAAAAAAAAAAAAAAACACCAGACAGAACACAAACAAAACAAGAAAATAAAGCAGTTTGGTCTCAAAACCATTGATCATAAAATCCATTAAGATTTGACAGCGCACCAGATTGAAACTAGGGCAGTGAGCTTCCTTCACTTTGAGATGGAGCAATATGGAGAAAAAAAAAGAAGCTCAGTTGTATAATTGGATTAAAAGGCAATCAAACGACTCTAAGATGAATTGATTTCATGATTATTGGCCCACAACTCTCAGATTTTGAGTGCAAACACTAGCTGCTTAGCATATTCACCATAAATAGGAGGAGATAAATATGGAGAACACATCCAGATGCTTTGAGGGAGAAACTTACCTTGAAGTCATTTCACAGTATCCCTCTTTCAGTTGTCCGGCCATGAGTCATGAGACCATTCGCCCTTCGTCTCTGCCAGCAATCTGAGCTCGGTTAAGTATTTAACATCCAGAACATTAGCACAAAAGCCACAGGACAATCCATTCGTCATGTCTCCTCAAAGGAATTCATTATGGATGTACCAAAGTCTTTGTACAAAAACTCCCATGGTTTCCAAGTCTTATCTCTACTAAGAAACCTATTTTAGTGCACAATTAATCAAGAGTGTTTTGTTCTATTCCAGTACAGATGCTTTGGTCTGTTGTATAAGTGAACGACCGCACGTTTACTAAGGGGCCGTTTACACAACACCATTTTCAACTAAAAAAAAACAACTTCTTATGCATTTTTTTGGCGTTCATTTACACGACAACGGTGGTTTGGTCACCTGAAAATGCAAACTTTTGAAAACGATACCACTATCATCTCCATGTAAACTACAAAATGTGATTATTACGTGTTCAAGTTATAGGCGTGTAGTGTTTCTTAACAAAGTGACACTGCCATCTACTGGCCTGGCATGCACAACGGTTTCGCAGATCTGTGTAAACGGGGATAGTTTTGACAACATTGGCAACATCACAGTATGAGAATTCGATTCGAATTTTAATTAATTTTTAAAACCAAATGTTTTTTGTTTTTTTCTAATATAAATATATTGCAATATACAATGGCAAACAAAATGATCTTCTACAGTGATATAAGATCATACTCCTACTAAGTTAAATATAAGACCAGTATTGCTAGTCGCCAACATATACAAGTTGTCTCCATCTTCTTATATACCACCCATGTGTCTTTATCATCGAGTTCTCCATAACCCTAACATCCCATCCGGCTTTGAGCGCCATGTAGAGGCCCTGGTCATCGATTAGTGCTCAAATCGGCAAATGTCGAAAAAATGTTTTTTTTTTTTTTTTAGCAGGTCAGGACAGTGCCATTCATCTCCTGCCATATGTGTCCTGCATCTAAATGAATGCTTTAGCAGAGAGCACGCATTTCAAACCAGGTGATAATCTCTGAGCCAGCATGTGGGAGGGAAGGGAAACGAGTCAGTGGGAGGAAGACAAGGTCGTACAAGCACCATGGCAGGCTTACAAGGTCAATACTTTTTAGTTTGGCAGGTGTGCTCTAATTAAAAGACATAGGTCTGCGCGGGACACTGATAGCGAGATGCAAAAGTGCTAAGACCCCACCATGACATCCGCCAATTAATCTGTGGCATGGGCTAAAAAGAAACATCAGTTGCGGAAACAGAAGACTGGAGCGGATTTGTTTTTTTGGACAACGGTGCAGTCAGAGCTGCCAAGATCCCTGTGAGATGTCATTTTCAGACATATTTGGAATGAAAAACATAAGCTATCATTCATGGCATTAAGTACACAAAGTTAGACAGTAATTTGACATGGAGTGACGCTCCTTTTATCTACGACTATAAATTGTCAAGGGAGACCTACCAATCAAAATGAATCATTACTGAAGACATTTGATGGCTTGATAATTTATCGTAATTTGTACTCTTCAGTCTCTCACCTGCTGTCAGCGTGATAAAGAATGATGTTCTCAAGAGGTTTCTAAAAACCACAAGCACACACATACATTCATCTAACAACAAATAACAAAAATGCCAAATTAACTCAATATGTTCACTAAAGACAAACTTAGATATTATTGTTCTGGTTACATCCACTGACATGTTATAGACCATTTCACAAGATGTAAACAACACTGGTCCAGAAAAACTTCCTGTTTCAGTTTGTAACTGTTTTCTTTATTTCACATGTAAAGAAAACATATTAAAGATGTTTGTTTAACTTTTTGATTCAGTTTTAAATGTTCTGTTGGTTGTATTTTATCCCAGCTTTTATGTAGTGTTAAAAAACTGAAACAGGAAGTGCTTCTGGACCAGTGTTGTTTACATCTTGTGAAATGGTCTATAGCAGAGGGCCTTAAATGAGTAGTTAACTTTTAAAAAAAACTTTTGCTGATAATTTACTCACCCCCATGTCATCCAAGATGTCCATATCTTTCTTTCTTCAGTCGAAAAGAAATTAAGGTTTTTGATGAACACATTTCAGGATTTTTCTCCATATAATGGACTTCAGTGGGAACCAAACGGTTCAAGGTCCAAAAGACAGTTACCTATATTGTATTTATATAAAGCGTTCACAGGCAAATTCGCTTTATGTTTAGGTCTATATTGCTTTTATTTCCCCAGTGTCGAAATCAGGCAAACATATGTCAGGCAACTCGATTCCTGGCTGCATGTCACTGAACACAATATCGAGTCCAAAATTTAGTTTAAATTGATAAAATTGTTTGTTATAGTCGCATTTTCGCAGTTTCCCCTATTAAATCCAGTCACACAGCAGATCTTTTGCCACTCAGTCAGGCTGAGGGGGGTTGTTCCGGCGGGAAAGTGACGTCGTCAATGCATTCCCTCTATTTTTCTCATTAATTGAAACGCTCTTTTAAAACCCTAATAGGAATTTCTCCCAGCTGAGAGTGCAATTAGGCTATTTTCTTTCGTTTTTAACATCAAACTAAACTTTTTTTAAAAACCAACTCAATTCAGTGCAAGCTGGTAGCTGGTTTAGCTGGGCATTAACTGTTTGTTCCAAAAAAAGAGAAAAACCATCAATATTTCAAGCAAGAATGAGGGGCGAAATTACGAATCCTACTGACATGTAGGATCATGAATAATGAGGCTACCCCATGCAGACGTTGTCATCCAATTGGAAAAACGTATTATTTAAGTGTCGCTTGACGTTGCGTCGTTGCTTTTCAACGGCTCGTCATAGCTTAACAATATTAATAAGCAAACCTTCCCCATAGTAGGGTATGTAAAATCAGGAAATGCAGCGAGATCACCTGACTCGTCGTCATTGCAGTTGCGCTTCCCTATCCCTCCTCGCAGCAGACCAACAACAACATGGCTCCCAAAGACCAACACACACACATGGTGCTCTGGCTTTTCCTCCTGGCGCTTATCCAGACCGCCGAGGCGTTTGACGGAGGAGATGCGCTGGCTTTACTGTTGGGCGCGACCGTGACGCTCGTGGGGATCTGCGCGTGTTTGGGCTGGTACGCGCGCACACGGAACAGCCAGTTTTGATGATCAACCTGCTGATCAAGGCCTCATCCGGAAATGTGACTGAGTGCAGAAGGACTGTCATGCATTTCTACTGAAGAGAATTGGAAATGCACGCAGAGAAAGGACCTAATAATGGATAATATTAAGCTGTTGGTTTGTTTGGTTCTACATTATCAGCGTTGAAAAGTCCATTAGATTATCACTGCTTGAGAACAAGATCATGCAGACGTTCTCTGACACATTTCTATGGACTTGGACATTCTGGCGGGCTTGTGATGGTCTCCTGCCGTGTAACAATCACTGCAAGACAATCTGCTTTCAATTTCACTCCTGAAATTGTTGATTGCTTTCTCTGTCTACATAAAGCATTTACTGTCTTTGCCAATGTGCTTTAGAGAGGGAGGGGGATGCTGTTTGCTTTGTCTGTTTAAAGGTTATAAATGTTATTAATGTGCCTATCTGTTGCAACTTAATAGACTCTGGTAATGGAAAAGCTCTTTCATTTTCATTAATTTTTAATTCTTTGTAAAATGCACACCAAAATACAATGCATATACAGTGGTCGCAAAAGTCATTCCTTCTAAGTCATTGAAATAGCCTATATAAAATAATAAATCAAGTTACATTTTCAAAAAATGATCACAGTCATATTTCTCAAGCAACACATTTCACAAAATGGTTTTAAATTGATATAAAACAGTATGTATAAAATGAAGACAAAAAGGATTTGGACACTTTATTTATTAATTTATGCATTTTTACTCTTTTACAATTTACATTGCACACAAGGTGTACTTTTTTCAGTTCATGCGATTTATAGGATTTAAACCCAACACCGTATTTTACCGTTTGAGCTAAAGGAAATTTAGCCACTAGATGCCGGTCCAGCTTGTAAAAGGTTGCAACATGTCATGATATTAGTATTAAGCTATTATTAAGTGTTCAAAAACAACCTTTGGGGTCACTGCATGTCCAGTGCCAAGTATGCAATAGAACTAGACACCCATGTTGGTTCTTATCCAGGGCAATGAGGTGTATCACACACAATAGGCAGTGTCAATTACTGATGCTGTGTAAGTGTATCCTGTGCTGAACCATATGTATTCTGGGCAAGCCAGTCCTCTAACATATTCAAATACACAATGAAAGTAATACCCCTATTTAGATATGTTTAAGTTCAAGGTTTCATTAGTCAAATACAGTATGTTATACAGTGATACAAAATTGGTGAAATGTGTGACACAATATAGACTCCAGCATAAACAATAATAAAGTTTTGTTAAATATAAGGTGGCTTTATTATAAATAAAGCCCACCATTGTTTCTCTCTCCCATACCGATAGATAGATAGATAGATAGATAGATAGATAGATAGATAGATAGATAGATAGATAGATAGATAGATAGATAGATAGATAGATAGATCTATAGATAGATAGATCTATAGATAGATAGATCTATAGATAGATAGATCTAGATTGTGGCAAATAGGGTATTGACAAATACAGTACACACAGTAAACATGTATTATAACACTTGCGACGATACATATTATACAAAAGGGCAAAAGGGATCCGTGATGCTGCACCCATCAGTGCAGATGATGCTGCTGCCGGGATCACAAATAGCGCCAGTGCGCATGCGCCGTCCGCACCGTTTACTGTATAATCACAGTGGGGGGAAAAGAGCAGGCAACAAAACTAAACCTTTTTTTACGGCAAAGTGACTGCTGCCATGTAAATAACCGCCAGGGAAACAAAGGGGGAATATCAACAGGTATGTTTTTAATTTATATTTTAAAGCGTTGTCTCTGTTGCTCTCGATATTTGCATGCATGTAGCCTATTTGAAGGAATTGCTGTGCCTATAATGGACGCTCAGCCATCCAGAAATGATTCCGTTTTAAAAAGCAAAGGGAAAAATAGAGCGCTTGTGTGCTAAATTCACACGCATTCACCCAAATGATCCTGTATCTGTTGCTTATTTTGATACAACGCACTAAAACGTCTTAAATTGTGGATGCTTTTGTCAAAATGCAACTGTAGGTTTATTATTTATTATATAGGGAAAAGGGTAATCGTGCATTTATAGCTATGAAAGAAACGACGGCTATCGTATAGAGTCGGTTAATAGCAATCCATTGTTTGTTTATTTTTTAACTCGAATTCATCGTCATATCAATAGGCTACTAATATTAAACAAATAAATAGTGAGATTAAAAAAAATAGAGATGTAATTCCAAAGCATGTGCCTTTCCCCAAATGACTTGCATTATATTGTGTTGTTGGACTGAACGTCTGTATGGAAGCCACAAATAATCGATATTTTTATATATAAAATATCATTTCTTCATATTCCTTTACACAGTCAGTCAAATAAGGATTCATGATAGATTTTCCACAGCATCATGATAAACAAGAGAGAATGAACACGGTTAGATTCTGCAGGATCTTTGGGTGTGATCAACAGCTTTTCTTGCTGCATTTAGACAAATGTTCCTTTCGGGTGTAGCTGATGATAACAATCATTAGATCTCCACGTCTTTTTCCATTATACCACAGATGAATATGCCTGTAGACGGATGTCTGGTCGTGGTGATGAGCATCTTGTCGACTGCACTCTCTTTCTTTGCTATTATTTATTTAATTTGCCTTGGAAAAGGGGAGATGTTGGGGGTGGGGGTCTGTTATTTTAACCAGGATTTACGTTGGTGTCCAACGGCGAATCCTCATGCTGAATTAAGCAACTGTGTGAGCTCGACATAGACGGCATACCGTTGCAGCCGCAATTTTGTGTGCAATTAGGAAAAGAGAAGCTCAATGACAAAAGAAATGAGCGATGCAATGCAAAGCCCCCCAGTTTGTTTTGTGTGAGCGAATCCTAATGGGTGGATCGTGTTTTTCAGGCATCCTTTTAGGTGTGATGAGACAAAGGAACAAAGGATGCCTTAGAAGAGAGGCAGCGAAGAACAAGGCTGGAACCTGCTTCAAAGCACACCAGATGGATCTATCGCTCCACTCTCCATCTAGATCATGATACTTGGCTAAAGCTTTAAGCGTTCTCTATGATCCCTTCTCCATCTATGGCGAACTACAGCCATGCAGGGGACCACAACATCTTGCAGAATGTCTCTCCGCTCACCACTTTCCTTAAACTGACCTCCTTGGGTTTCATCATCGGCGTCGGCGTGGTCGGAAACCTCCTGATCTCCATCCTGCTGGTCAAAGACAAGAGCCTTCATCGAGCGCCCTACTATTTCCTGCTGGACCTCTGCGCTTCGGACATCCTGCGCTCGGCCATCTGCTTCCCCTTCGTGTTCACCTCCGTCAAGAATGGCTCAGCCTGGACGTACGGCACGCTGACTTGCAAAGTGATCGCCTTCTTGGGCGTGCTCTCCTGTTTCCACACTGCCTTCATGCTGTTCTGCGTTAGCGTGACGCGGTACCTGGCCATCGCCCACCACCGTTTCTACACCAAGCGGCTGACCTTCTGGACATGCCTGGCCGTCATATGCATGGTGTGGACCCTGTCGGTAGCCATGGCGTTCCCTCCGGTGCTGGACGTGGGCACGTACTCCTTCATCCGCGAGGAGGACCAGTGCACCTTCCAGCACCGCTCCTTCCGTGCCAATGACTCGTTGGGCTTCATGCTGCTCCTTGCACTCATCCTCCTGGCCACCCAGCTTGTCTACCTCAAGCTCATCTTTTTCGTCCACGACCGCCGAAAGATGAAGCCGGTCCAGTTCGTGCCCGCCGTCAGCCAGAACTGGACCTTCCACGGCCCGGGAGCGAGCGGCCAGGCCGCGGCCAACTGGCTGGCCGGCTTCGGCCGGGGTCCCACGCCTCCGACCCTGCTGGGAATCCGGCAGAACAGCAATGCGGCGGGCCGCAGGCGTCTGCTGGTGCTGGACGAGTTTAAGACTGAAAAGCGGATAAGCAGGATGTTCTACATCATTACCTTCTTCTTCCTGAGCCTGTGGGGACCCTACCTGGTGGCCTGCTACTGGAGGGTATTCGCCCGAGGCCCAGTGATCCCGGGAGGCTACCTGACGGCGGCCGTGTGGATGAGCTTCGCCCAAGCGGGAGTCAACCCCTTCATCTGCATCTTCTCCAACCGGGAGCTCCGGCGATGCTTCAGCACCACGCTTCTCTACTGCAGAAAATCCAGGTTACCGAGGGAACCCTACTGTGTTATATGAAGGTTCGGTGGCGATTTTTTGCTTTTTCTTTGGATGCCCTGGTCGATCAGGGATGTGTTCAATTGTACAGCTCCCTCCTTCTCCTCTTCCTCTCGCTCCCTTTTCCCGAGGCCTGTAGTTGAACCGTCCGAATGGAATAAGATGATGAACTGACAGAGGACACATCTCACGTTTATGTTCTAGTAAACAACCAATGCGAAAGGCCATTTGAAACCCAATACGCAAAAATAAAAAATAAATGAAAAAATAAAATAAAATGGATATATCAACAACAACAACAACAAAAAAAGGACTGACCTTTGTTATGGATATCTGGAAGACTCTGGAACGGGTGTAAAAGAAATCAAACTGTTACCTTAAGGAATCACTGGATTTGTTTGCGTCTAAAAAGTTGCACTAACGAGAAGACCGGAAGATGCTTTTTTCGCTCAGTTGCATTGCAAGGATGTCTTGTTTTTCCCAAACTGAAATACGAATGCTTTAATCTGCAACAGACTTCTCTTTCACTGTAAGTAAACAAAACATGTGGGGTGACTAACTGTTGGAATACACCTTCACGAGAGGATAAATTGGTTTAAATGTAAGTGATATCTTTTTTCCTTTTAGGGTTGGGTTGGGTTGGGTTGGGGCGGGGCGGGCTGGTGGGCGGGTCTTAAGGGGGCGGGTCCTGTGGTGTGGTTTTCGATTTGCAACTTAAATTATTTCCTGTAGTTTTATGATCCATATGGTATGTCTCTGTTGTCTGGCAATGTTATTTTCTTATCTCATTTTTCTAAGTCGAAAAACAAATGTTTGACTTTTAAAACGTTGCTCTTGAGAACCTTGTACTTAATCTGACAGTGGAGAACCAGTTAAGCTAAGTTGAGTACGGCATATCCATGTACCCGAACACGCGAATTTTGTTACAGATACCACTCCAGCTGTTCTTGCCTTAATGGTTCTGGTGTTTTGTTCATGTTTTCATTTGCAAGGTGAGGGTTGTTTTCTAAATCCGCTCCTCTGAAATGTCTTTTCACATGAGGGTGAAGTGCATTTTCATTTGAAAAACAGTATCCGCCATCACACGCACAGCCCATTTCTTACCCTGTAACGTTTGCTTCACCCCACCGAGTGCGCAGAGCACAGGGAGCATGTGTGTGTGGATGTCTGTGCGTGAGAGTGAGTGTGCGCGAGAGTGCTAGGCGAACAGCTGTCATGTCAAGACCAGAGCCTTAGTCTGAAATCTTGCACAATTTGTAAAAAATGTAATAGGAAAAACAAAAAACATTGTATTTAAGGCACAGAGTCTTGTTTCTACTTTCCCGACATTTGCTCTCTACTAATTGTTTTGATTAACTTACTTTTTTCTCTTGTGGCCATTTTAATATTTATTCTGTATTCTTTTTGTATATTATAGGTAGATAGTGTGTAAGTTTGTGAGTCTTTCATTTTGAAGTCCCGAATGTGAGTACTGTTTAAGTTAGGACTGCAATTGCTGAAAGTTAACTGTGTAATCTGTTGCTTACATTTTTGAAAATAAAATTTTACATTTTGCAAAACCTGTTCTTGCTATTTACTCCTTGGTTAAGCAGGCCCAAAGCAAAACGAACGCTCAATTAGCGGGGAAAACATGTATAAATATTGACCGAGGCAGGTTAACAAGCTTATCTTTGCTATTAATGATCGCTTCGCATTGAACCGTCATGATTAGTCTCTCGCTAATATGTTTCTGTGGCCTGTTTGTGTCCCTGTTTAATTACTGTAAAAATGTCCTCTCGTCTCCTCTCCGATATTACTAGGCTCGCTTTAGCCGTTATGTGCTTTTTGCTTTGTCACTTTACCTCTTCATCTTCTCGGTTTCCTTTCTGGCTAATTTCAGACTGTGTGGAGTTTGTTTGGATGCCGCTTTTCCCTTGTGAGTGCTGTTGAAAGTGATGAATTATCTCTGCATTCTGCAATACGATACAACAACAGAGTTTTTCCTCTGCTAAATGTTACATTTCTAATGCGTATTTCAAACTGACCTGAAAAAATGCTTCAAGTGTGCATTTGCAGCAAAACCGCCCACTGTTATGATGTGAGGAGTGTCATTAATACGGCAGAGAAGTTATTCATTGAACGGCAGCCTTCGTCAAAATCCATTTAGATTTTGTAGGCGACCAGGGATGCTTTCATTTGAGTCCATTAGGCCTTAACTAATAGAACGACTGTTCGAAAAAATCCTGCCAAATATTTCAAAAGCCTTTGGATTTTATGTAAACACCCATAGAAATTTTGACATATGTGGGGCGCTGCATATCTAAATTAATAATGGAGCAAGGCCTGGTGAATTTTTAGCAGTAGTTTTCTTTTGTAAAGGTCAGTGCTGTCTTACGACCTAATGTCAAAATTATATAATCAAGTGTGTCAAGTAAGATCAAAGTCATTTGGGCCTTTCTTGTCCTTATGATTCATGCCTTTGAGATTAGAGTCATGCCTCTACTTGTATGTATTTTGATTATGCCAATTAAATTACACAATTTTGACATAATATACAACATATGTTCTTTTCGGTTCACATTTTGTTGCATTTGTGCATTACAAACCTCTCATTCACCAATAATCCACAGTGACTTTACAGAGAAGACATGGTTGAGTCATCATCATTTGTAATCATTGATTTATTTTTTTGTACTTTTGTCTTGTGGACCTAGTCCAAAAGATTCACCAAAATTCAGTGACCAATACCATGGTAGAAATATGTTCCTCACACAGGCATATTCGTCACTCATGATTGATGAATTCTGCCACCAAACGTGTTCAATAATGAGGAAATGGGGGATATAGAGAGCAAATCAATAGTGTTCAGCAGGTCATGTGATGTCAACATGGCACCATCCTTATGTATGTAGAAAAAAACCTTTTCTAGACCACTGATAATACATAATTTTAAACATGTTTGTAAAACATGCTCATTCATTATTCATTTTTGTTAAATGTTAACCCTAAAAAATATGAAAAACAGTTCATATTTGAGCATTACCGAAACTGTTTCTCACAACAATAGCTGTCTAGTGAGACTGAGTTTGCATTTATATTGAAATTTATTAGCCATCCATATGATTATTGTATTTTATTCAGATTTACTTAATACATGTTTCTGTTGTGTAGGTGTAGGCCTACATAAAATGCATTGATGACTCTTTTATCAAAGTATGCTGGTGTAACAAAACCCTCTTACCCTTATCCTTTTTCTCTCAGAAATACTGTACATAATGTTAAAAAAGTGTCATCAACTTGTATCTTTCATTGGGAGGAATGCAATAATGCATGACGAGAATCCTGAAAGACGATTTCACAGTTTGTTTTCTGCCAAGGACATGATGTATTCTTCGTAGACCTATAGTAGCAGAGGATGGCATTGTTGCAGCCGAAAGCAGAATAAATGCCAATTATAGTCTTTGACAAATTCTTCTAGGCTTTGTTCTGTTGCTGCCTTTAACGTGCAATGAACCTCACATAGACTTGTGAGAGTCAAAGCAGTCCATAACATGGTTGACCAGTCAGGCCGCTTTAATGGGCCTGATGTACTGGGATGCATCATGCTGAAGTACTGGGAAGGCTTTATGCATGCATGTTTCGTCAGTTCATTGCTTGACGTGTGTGAGGAAGGTGGAGCGGAGTGGATGGGGCGATGGGGGAAGTTCATTACCGTGCTGTTAGCGTGAGCCGTAAAGCTCGATTGGGGCCACCGGGTCCTTACTTCTCTCAGCATCCCTGGTGAAATAGCAGTTATCAATGTTTCAGGAGACGCCTGGTGCTGCCGAGGCCGAGGTTTATTCTAGCGCTTGTGGATCGATACCTAAAGTGAACAATTATGGATAAGTCATTGTGTTCGTTGTTGAATTTGTGCTCTACAAACAAAATTGACTCGATGCTAACTACAGCAGAGGGGTTCTCATTGTTGCTTCAAGCAGTCCACATTTATTAAAACTCAAAAATCACCATTTGCCAGCGCAGAGTTAAAGCTGAACTGAACTTTTGTTGTCTTCCAATGATTTCTGATGTTTTGCTATTCTGTTTGCATGACATACTTCACTTTTAACAGAAATCAGAACATGTTCTGCATCACAAACAAATCTGTCTGCAAGTAACAAAAGCCTGTCTGCTTTAGTCTGAAGATGGGTTGACAATATGGAGTTTCCTTTGTGTCTTTTTTATTCAATCTGTTTGAGAGTAAAACTAATGAATTTGTAATTAAAAATAAAACGTTATGGGAGAGCATAGGAAGAAAATAATTCAGTTCACTTGTCACTGAGTTTATGATATTAAATCAGTAAACGACCTGTTGCTGGCCATGTTACAAGTTTGCTTGCTCCTCTCTCACAGACACTCTGGGGTGCGTTTCCCGAAAGCATCGTTAGCCAACTATGGTCGCAAGTTCCGTCGTTACCAATAGAGTTCAATGGAAATTGCGACCTACTTGCGACCATAGTTGGCTAACGATGCTTTTGGGAAACGCACCCCAGGGCGGTAGTGGGCGTGGTCAACCTGTCATTCCGATCCAGGGTGACCAATAGAAAAGGACCTATCATCCTGGTTGGTAGAGCCCGCCCACTTGCTTTATTAGTAAGCAAAACTTTTCAACTTATAAGCAAAAGATTTTCGAATGTGTTTTTTCGTATTTGTGATTCGCTGGCTCTGAATTGTCAAAACACCATTCAAACTGCTTGCTACGAATGCGAAAAACACAGAAAATCGAACCCGATTCGATTTTTTTATGATGGACAAAAGTTTCGGAGGCAGTGTGCACTGTGCAAGCATGATTGACATAACGTGTGGTCGTATTTATTTTTTAACATGCTGAAATTTCGGACTCAGTGTGGCCTTTAGACTCGCAAAAAAATACAGCAGAAAAGAGAGCAAAATTGGTGTGTTTTTGATAAAAAAAAAGTGCACAAAGAAAAATAAAGGTTTTCAAAGATTTACACACACAGCAAATCATGTTGTTATCAACTTCATATTTTTGAGACTTTTTTTTATTGCAAAATAATGAGTTTTACTCTCAAACACAGTATGATTCATCGAATAAAAAAAAAGACACAAAGGAAACACCATAGGTCGAAAGCCCTTTATCTGGAAGGAAATAAATGCATGACGGAGTGCAAGATGGAGGTGCTTGAATGAAAGGCCAATAAAAATCAAGATGATGATGGCCGTTCCCTTGGGACCTGCTGCGTTGCTGTATTTATCATCATTCTCATTCCTGTAACAGCCCATTGGGGCCTTTGAATACAAATGATCGCGTAGACCGGACCAGAAGTGTGTGTGTAAAACTAGATCCTTGTCTCGAAAAGTCTGCATACTTAGTTTTATCTGCCTGACGTGCTGCTGGCTTTGTAAAAATATCCCTGCTTTAAATAATAACTGATTAAATAGCAGGATATGAATAGAAGAAGCTTCAAAGGTTGCCTGCAGCTTATTTAAAGGGATTGAACTAATGAAAATCTGTCCGCATTTTTTATCACTCTCATGTTGGAATATTTTCTGTGGAACAAACAAAGAGAAAAATATCAAAAAATAGTTACTAATCTGAATTTATTTAGCAGAAATTAAGAAAGTATGTTCTAGTATGATTGTGTGTAGTATGAATGAAATTCATGTCACTGTCATGTGACCAACCAGCATCAGTTGCTTCACTTCACTGTCATTCATAAATCCTCCTACAGTAGTAGAAGTAGGACATCCGGGGACTGTTTTTCAAATACTATACTCGTACCTTTTTTTCGTAGAGAAGTATTTGATTTTCGACGCTGCATCTGTCACGTCATCATAAGTGAGTCACTGAACCATTCACTCAACCAATTCGTTCAAAACACAGATTCATTCACGAATGAAAGAATAGTCATAGTCAGTGACTTACTGAATAATTCACTTAGCTAATTTGTTAAAAGAAAAAAAAGAAACTAAAGCTAATTTGTTAAAAAAAACACGTAGTCACTGAGAAATAAAACTCGATTGTGTGTTGCTCAGAGATGCACATTGCCCATTTGAATTTTCATTAACTTATTTTGAAGCTATTTGAGTTGGTAGAGCAAAACTAAACAAATTAACTGGCAGCATTATTATGTCTAAAATGAAGGTCACCCAATCGTATTTTTAGTGAACTGTTGTAGAAGCAATATCACACTTGTAATATATATACTATACTGTATATAGTTTATATTACAAATAATCTACTTAGCTTTCATTTATATTTATTTCATTAGCTAAATTTCTAACTTAAGTTTTTTAAGTTAATATTAATATTTTAGTTTCAACTAACGAACATTTTTACGAATATATCTTAATTTAGTTTTAACCATAAAACACTGTATACATGTGAAGAAACATGTGTGTTACACACAAAAAAAGTCTCCAAATTTGAAATAATGACAGAAACGTTTACTTTTAGCTCTTTAAATCCATTTCTTTGTGTCTTCTCCTCTGAAAGAAGGATTAAATGTAGTTTCATTATACCATCCCAGAGGAATTCAGGCATTGTCAGATCATCAGTGTCATACTCCGTTATGGATGACGTGACCGGCTGCTTATTTTCCTCACATCAACTTGACAGAGGACATTATTCATTCATTCTCTATCATTTCCTTCATGTCGGCGCAGCATAAACAGCGATTATCTGCTGGAGATCACAGATCTTTCCTATAGCTGGGTGGAAACCTTGATTGAAATCAGAATGTTTGCTTTTGTACTCAACTACTGACACATCCCCGAAAAACCCCTTTAGGGTGACTAGTAACTGAATGAACACATGCCTCGAAATGCCTCTCTTAGATCTCGGAGAGAGAGCTAATGGCACTATATGATATTAAAAAAAAAAATAGCAGTCAGTTTATTTCACAGGCAAGTCGTTATGATGATTTTTATATTGTTATGATCGAATGTTCCTATGCAAATTATTCAGTTACACTTTATTATGTCCATTTTAGACATTCTAGTACCTTTGCAACAACATGTCAAAATAACTCATTAATGTATTAGACTGTTAGGTGTAAGGGTCCGGGTTATGTATTGTATGTGCATTTCAGCAGTTTACCAACATAAGATCAATGTTTCTCAACTGGAAAATTGAATTTCGATGGTTTCATGCTCTTGGCAGCCAATAATTCATCTCACATTGCGGTCGACACAAACCATATTTATCTTTTTTATAAGCAAACCCCATAGTCTGGGTTGCATTTTCGTTTACCTTATGTGGTTTTATAGGGGTTTTTGAGGATAAAGATATGTCACACAACCTGTTTTTCCATCAGTCTTCCACCATTTTCCTGTTTTCCACAACAAGAACAGACTCATGTGTGTGTTTCAGCATCTGCCCAGTCGACCGCCAATGCTTTTAGAGCATCTAAGCATGAATCAGGATTCCTACGGCGAATGTGTTACATGTTTATCTGTCATCTCATTTCCAGCCTCATGTAGTCCAACAAGCTGAGGTGTTTGACATGCGAGGAGGGGATGTCATTTGCATATCATCTCTTCTAGTTACAGTGACAGAGAGCATCTTGGGGCATACAGTACAGACGACAAGAAAAAACCTTCTTATCTTATAATTTAATTTAAATTATAATTTACTTATTTAATATTAACCATGGTTATAATTATTATTAACTAAAACTATTAAAACATTTCTGAAATAAAATATAACTCTACACCCTTGCTTCAGGTGGAATCATGAATATGCAAATTACTCCCCGCCTCCACTCACTCAAAGCAGAACTTGATCTAATCGGTCAAATGTAGTAAACACAACATTGGTTTAATTCAGCCATATGTTTGAACCAGAAACTGATTCAGAAGAAGAAGAGGGAGAGCGATTATACTGGGTCATCTACAAGTCAATGTATCAGAATGTTAATGTGTTTTATATATCGCTCTCTACAACATCGGACACATAATGGTGAATGATATGATTAGCCTTTGGCTTGACTACGTTATTAAACAGCTAATAATGTGTTTCTAATGTTACATAAACCTGTTCCCGTTCGCCATCTCTGAGTCAAACAGCATCCTTCTAAAAATCAGCATCATTAGAAACACTTTGAACATCAGAGCAAGTCAGTGGAGAAAAGCCCCGCCCACACATCGACGGGATTGGCTACGTGAGTGTAAAAGTACACTCTTAGAAAAAAGGGTTCGTTGGGGTTCTCTATGAAGCATGGGGTTCTTTACTCAACTCCAAAGAACCTTTAATGCTAAAAAGGTTCCATAATGACAAGAAAGAATCCTTTTGGCACAAAGGTTCTCCATAGGCTATTATACATATATTACATTGTTCTGCAACATTTTGTAGTTGTAATTAAATTATTGTTTATTAAACTATTGTTGTAACTTTTTAATCATGCTGATTTTTAGAGGAGAACTGAAAATGGCACTCTTTGTGTGATATTAACTACATAAAATTATATGAATATATATATTTTCTAACCCCCATGTCTTGAATTTTGTGATCATTCACATGCATTCATAAATACATGTCCACTGACTTCCATATAGAACCTTTTTCCTGGTTACGATGAACTTATTATTCTGTTTAGAAACTTTTAGGGGTTCCAAATATGTAGTGCTGATAGAACCTTTTAAGGTTCTATATAGAACCTTCTCTTCTTGGAAACAAGGCGGCTTCAGACCACGTTTTTGAGACTGTGTATCATTTGAGCGATATATACGGCCCCACATGAGGGATCTTTATTTCTGTGCCCATGGGAGCAGTCTCACATTTATCACTACTCTTCAGTGTTCTCAGCCACATACTGTTTATTTTAGTTTACATACATTTAATACATGCATATAAACATTAATTCTTCCCCTGCCATTGACGGAATTTTACGTAATTTATGACACAACGCTCTCCAGAATTTTACGGAGACTCTTTTACGATATCAATTTTATATTAAAGGACATATTTATAGATATTTTATAGTAGAACTACCAGTATTTGTTGATGGTCATCATATGCTCAAAACTCATAATTACACATTCTTCTTAAGCATGAATTTTGTAAATTTTGAAAAAATTTGAATTTTTTTTGAATTCTATAAATTTTGAAATTTTGAAAAACTCGGTTTCACTTAATTACAGAATCAGCCCAGAATATAGGACTGTGAAGCTTCGGGGGTGTTGGTTGACTCAAACTACTCCATCTATGTTTTGATCATTGTTCTGAATCCAATACAGACATAGTCTTTGACTAAAACATGATTTTCTCAGCCTTTTGTTAAAAATTTATCTTTTTTTATCAAACTTAACCACATTCAAGTGTTGATAAAAAAAGAATGCATGAAGCTAGTATAAAATGTTCGGTTCTATCTTTTGATGTATTGTGTGTTCAGATATTCATACAAAAGATTCTGGGGGCCATGAAAGTTTTGTGAAAAAACTGGAAAGAAAAAATGCTGGCACTGGCTGGCAACTTAAAAAAAATGTTAAAAACTTGTTTTTAACCACATGGGGTCTTTAATTTTTTTTTTTAGTATTTGGCACTAAAATACTTTAGCTAAAGTGACTATTGAATAATTTGTGAAATGTGAGGTGATGACTGGCTTGCGTGTGCTTGGCCTCAAAGAACCCTCTAAATTCATTGTCAAATTTGTTTGTGGCAAGAAACCAGGAT